>NC_040031.1:11959825-12022884 GCF_000972845.2 Larimichthys crocea
ATACCGGCGTTACTTTTTTCACTAACGAGTAATCTAATTTATTACTCTTCCCTCCTTATACGCTGTTATCGTTATAACCAGCGGCAAATTTTTTGTTGTTCCTCCTTCCTTGGTGAGGGCGGGGGCACAGACAATGTATAAATGATGACCCTGTCTACAAATCCATGACATTTTATTGGATGCTAGTCTCACTTTGCCACAGCAACGTTAAAATGTTTGACTTGTGTATGTGGGTTTCTGTTTATGTTATGTATTAGTGTCCCCGTTTTATTATAAATAATTGACACGCACATGTATTTAAGTTCTGTCAAAGGGGGATGGAGGTGGGTCAAATTCTATGACACCTTTGAGCATTTAAAAAAATTACTTGAAAAGTCACTAATTACTTTTATAATTTGTAACTCAGTAAACTACTTTAGTTACTTTCGGGGAGAAGTAACTAGCAACTGTACTAGTCACTTTTTTAGAGTAACTTGCCCAACACTGGTATTTGTGATATGATCTGTTGTTTGATTCCAGCTATCGGTTGTACTTTGCAATACTCCAATGGCTGTTCTTTTCCATAATTTAAAGGCGAAATTTCCCTAGAACACACCATAAGACACCCACTGACCTCCTGACCTGCACTTTTTTGTCCACTTAAAAGAACCAACCTTGTGATGTTTCATCTCCAGTTTCTGTTATCTGCTTGAAGGCTCAGTGCTTTTCGGATTTTCCATATAAACTTCAGTACACATAGAAAGAAACACTTCTTTGTATATTCACCACCTTCCTGTTAGTCAAAAGTTGTTTGATTGAGTTATTCCTGGTTTTTTTCATCATGGTTTAATAGTTTCAAGTGTGGCCTGTCTGAAAAACAACACTTGTTTCGTGGCTGGACGCCATTTTCTTCAGTTATTAATTGCTTATGGAGGAACAAATGGGTTTCAAGAAGTCCCCAAAAAACCATAATGGGATGCTTTTTTCACAGAAGTACTTTGAGAGAGAGTCGTGTTGCAGTTGCAGAAAAAAAAAAAACGCCAGTGGACAGTGTGTTAAAGGCAGTGATGAAAATAAAAAGAAAAAAGGAAGAAAATGAATTCGTAAAAATATGGAAAACAGATGAAACCAAAAGGATATATATGGGTGGTATTTTGATGGTTAAAAAAGTTATATTTCGCCCCAGGGGAAAACTGATTTCCTGTACCACGTTCCATGGCAATTAGTCCAATAACTGCTGAATATTTCACTCTAACCAAAACTGTCAACCTCATGTTGGTGCTACTAGAAAGTCAGGAGATTATATTCAGTAGGTTTCATTCTTGGAGTCCAAGAATGTCTGTATGAAATTTCATGGCATCCATCCAACAATTTCTAAGATATTTCAGTCTGGATCCAAGTGGGTACGGACTGACCACACAGAACCTATATAATCCCTATCTAATCCCTATAACAATATCTCACATAATCAGAATCTTTAAGAAGGGACCAAGATTTCAGCAACAGATATGTTCTGGTTTTCATTTGTAGTCCAAATTGTATTGACCACTCATGTTGAGTAGGCTTTGGCTGAAACGTCTGTGTGGGAGCAAAGAGTGAAGTACTGGGCTGAATAGCAATCTCTAAAAAAAACCGTCGGCTAACGTCTGACATTTGAAATTGGCAGAAATATGTCTTTGCCAAAGCTGCACGCAGAGGAAGTCTTGGCCCCGATATTCATTTTCCGGATATTCGTTGGCCTTCATTGGAAGGAAAAAAAATGCCCATTGCCTCTAGAGGCTAAATCATTATCAGATCATAGGAGTGGGTTCCAAAGATGCTATCCATGGACCCATTCGTTTAACATGGCTAAAAAATGCTCCCTTTCTTAAAAATGCTTAGATTGTATTTAGCACTAAAGTTGCAACTTTACTAATAACCCGAAAGCTTTAAAATTGTAACTTCCTCAGGCACTTATGGCTAAATACATTATACATCTCCTATTTTCATCGAATAGTGAAGATTCTGTATTCTCAGAGCCCCATTATGATTGTCCCTCGTAATGTAAAAGCCCATGTATACATGCAATAGAAAGGAGTACTTGATACGTTAGGATGACATTCGTTCACGGACGACAAACATTAACGTCCATTGGGCTTTAAAAGAAGCCACAAGGCCTTTTACAGGAAAGCACACAAAGTCTGTCAGCCCAGCATTTGTATAATGTTATGTTGGAGGCTTTTAGAGACATACTATCAGAGGAACTTACAATGAGTCAGTATCTAATAGCTCAGGGATTCAGCCGCAGATGCCCACAGTTTACTGTGGGGAACCAAATTCTCAAACTTTCCTCTGTAACTACAACACTGTCAACACACTGCGGCCTTCCTGACGATTTATAGATAGCAGTAAACTTGTTAAACCACAAACATGTCACCAACCTCATTACACTGTGTGAACCCTTACCATCTTGTCTGAAACTTTAAAGGGGATAGTGAGGAAAGCAGCAACCGTTGATTCGTGAAGCTGAGAGTTGTCAAACGCTAAATTTGCCTTTGTATACAAAACATGCTTGATGGATGAGTTGTATAAAAAATTCACCTTCGGTACAGTGCCATGGTGTGAAAATTAGCTATAGAGACTGTTTTTTTGTGTACCAGGCTATAAACATGTTTATTTCTTGAAGTTGGCATTTTAACATGGGGACTTATGGAGATCGACTTGTCTGTAGCCAGCCTCAAGTGGCCTGTGAGGAACTGTAGTTTTTGGCACTTCCATTGGCTTTACTTCACCAGCCACAGGTTGCCGCTTGTAGAATCAGCAAGCAACAGTTGCCATTGTAGCTGGCAAAATCCACAGCTGAGTAGTCTGCTGTCTGAAATCACAGTCACTACTGAAATTTAACTTAGTTTGTAGTAAATCTGCCAACTGTAAACTGTATAAATGTACTAAACTGAACAGTAAGTCTATAGTACAAGTCCATGTCCATTAGAAGGAACAGAAAAGCAAAGAGCAGACATCTGTTCTTGTCTGAAATTTTCTGTTTATTGAGAAGGAATAATGATCAGCACTTTACATTGTCAATCAGCATAGAGCCATTTTGATGTGATTGGCACGAGGTCGTTAGACAGCTATTGAGTCGCATTCAAGAGCCCCTCGTGTGTGTGTCTCTTCGCGTACAAGTCTGGCTTGGCATAAAATCGGACGACTTTGAGTATGTGCGGGGGCTCGTTGGAGCACGCTCCTCAGACTGATGGCTGACCTTTGACCTCACTGCATGCACGGCATTGCGAGATCTTTGTCTCCTATAGCGAGGCCGCTCATGCGCTTAACTTTCATTAGAAGCTAAGATATGCGCTGTGTTATGGGAAATATGGTTCGAATATTTGATTATAGTCTTGATCCAAAACTTCTGAAAACTTTGCTTTATATTGATCTATTCTGCTCCGTTCTGTGTCTTCAAGATAGTAGAGGCCATACGTATGAGTAGGCTAAACTATCACAAGCAGCTTTGATAACGGCTGATAAAACCACTGCAGAGAAGAGATAGAGGATTGTGCCGGGTTGCCTTTTCACGCTCTAAAGTTATGCTCATCCTCGTGTATAAAAAAGAAGAAACTTTGAGCTGCAGGGAGTGGAGGTGAATCCCAGCTAAAACAGCCTGAAGTGTGTGCTGTGGACAGCAAACTGTATAGATAACCAGAATAATCTAACTATTGATTTCACTAGACCTTCTCTACCCTATTGATTGTATCAGGACGTGCAAATCCACATCTGAGTACTGTATCTAATCTCTGCTGTCTGTATGAACAGTCCTGTGTCGTATCATGAGTGATGACCTAGTAGTGTGTGTCCGTCCTCTGTTGTGTGTCTCTGA
Source organism: Larimichthys crocea (assembly GCF_000972845.2). NCBI lineage: Eukaryota > Metazoa > Chordata > Actinopteri > Sciaenidae > Larimichthys > Larimichthys crocea. The sequence goes on from NC_040031.1 coordinate 11,963,661, forward strand.
CTGTCAATCATCGCAACCTGATTAGAGTGACATTTGCTGAGTGACTCACAGAAGGTCATGTTATGCTGATGGCTGACAAGACCTGGGTAAATGAAATATTAGGCCAGTATAATTACTGTTTAAATCGCTGTTTCTGATAAATTAAAATCCCCTCAAGTCATCTGCAGGTACACAGGAGTGCAATATTAAATCACTCCTTTAAAACATAATTAATAAATGTAATGTAATCTTATCATTGTGCAACCGCTCCAGGTAATACTTGTTTTGTTTGGATGGCAGATGTCTCCTGAAGAGTGTATCAACCTCAGACATATTAATTCAGTCAATATTTAACCCACTATTCAAACGAGGTATGTTAACTGCAAGTAACCATAGCAACAGTACTTCTGACTTCATGCTACGTTACCAGTTCATTCTCACTGGTGCAACTTGGCACAATAACTCTTGAGTTAAACCCATGAGTTTCTCTTTTTTGCCTGTGGTAAAGTCACTTGGTGGCAGTGCTGCAGACCTCACTACTCAGATTCTTTGCTTGAGAAGTTAAATAAAAAAAACAAAAAAAAAAAAAAAAATGTTCTCAGTAACGAAAATTCCTGCAATCAAAAATGTAACTCAAAAGTATGTATATGTAATTACTCCTCAATGGAGATGTTACGGACCTCAAGGCTCGGCAAGGCCCGAAACTTTTAAAGAAAACATCAAGACAAAAGTTGTCATTAAACCAATAATAATTTTATTAATTCAAAAACAAACCAAATAATTCCCCAAGAAAACAACAAACTAAAGGGTTGGAGTTCCTGGCCAAAAAACAAACGAGAGGAAAACACTTGATCCAGCCAACGGGGCCGTCGCACCACCATTTCACTCCCAAAACTAAGCCTGCCTAAACCCTACCTAAATGAAAGAAAGACCGAAAACAGGACTACCAAGGAACCCCCCCGAACCAAAACAAAATAACAAAAACCCAAACGGCTTCCTGGCATCCAGAGCTCACTCTCAACCCCGGATCACCTGCAGGGAAAATAGAGAGAAGACAAGAAGAGACAACCTCGTTAAGTAAGCTCCAGGCTGATCGACAATGATTCACCTGGGGGTCCCTTCCTCTGTGGCACAGAGAGCAGAGGAGCGAGAGAGAGAGGGAGAAAAGGGGTGGGGAGGGAAACAACACACCAGTCCTATTCCTGGCCACACGTTACCAGAGAATATCCCTTCTCATTGCATTATATTCTTGGTCCTGGTTGAGGTGGGATAATTGTGAATTATAAATGGTTTGTGAAGTTTGAGTAATTGCAACATAGTTTTGTGATGAATTTAAAATCATAATCTGCAAATTAATTGGAAACTAGAATACAAAAAATGAATGGTAAACAGCAGTAAAACAAGTAAATATATTTCAGCCTAATGAAGTATTGTGTAGAAGATATCCCAGTAAAGCACTTTCAAACTTTCAGTTGAACCACCCAACCCAAATAAAATGATATAAAAATATCACAATCTTATAAAATTAGGTTACAAAAAACAACAACTCCAGGACTCTGGGGGCATGTCCGCGAATGCACTGAAGCCACGCCGTATCGGTTTGAAGGTGACTGGCCTCCAGCGTGTCATCGCGCACCACCCTTTTTAAGGACCGCCCACAAAATCTGGACTGAATAAAACTGGTGTTTTAACCTCTACTCCACATTTATTCAGTCAATATATCGTTTCAAAGTCTTTTCACGTGTTTTCGCAACTATTTTCCAAATATTGATGTATTTATAAAAGAAATCTAAAATTTACATTTACTCACTTTTAAGGTCTGTGATACATGTTGGAATTTTTTGCGTTTATAGTTAGTTGAAATAGATGTATAAAATGTGTTTAAATAGAATAAGATGGTTTACTCTTGCTATACTTCAGTAAAGTATAGAAGTGTAAAAGAAACAAAACTAAACTCGGGCGTACCAGTCCCACACATCCCACAGAGAAACAAAAACCAAAGGGAAATTTGTTTATTGTGGGGATCATGATGCTGGTCACAAAAAAGCATGAAACTAACATAGTGTAGATAGAAAACTACAAAGGTTTCTGCATTCATATTTTTGCGAACACCTGCACTGACTCTCTGACAATTGTCCCGAGCTTTATTCCTGGATCACTTAAAATGGTGTCCTGTGGTGGTCGGCCTAAATTCCATAATATCCAGAATGAATCAGCAACTTCACGATCATTTGTGAAACCACAACCAAACTGTCATTCTATTATATATCTTCATAGCCTCAGGGAAAAAAGAAAGGGAACGCAGTGTTCAGGAAAACGCAATTAAAGTGTGTTCGAAGAGCATGATGACAATTCAACCATAAGAAGAAATTAATCCAAAGATTATGTTCTGAGTTAACCATTTTAAGCAATCCTTTGGTCAACTCCTCTTACATGCCCGTCCACAATACTGCACTTTAAGGTCTTCTTGCTGGGAATCACCTAAATTAAACCCAAGATCCAGTAATGGCTGGAGCCCCCCCACCAGGAAGACAATGGACCAGAGATTTTTAGCACTATAGATCGTTAATAAGCCCACAGCAGACCAGCAACAATGTCATGCATTGACAAAATGTTTTCCCACAGAGACGTGATATAAACGTTTTCCTCCCTCTTATGGCAGAGACAATATTTGACTTATCTACAATTTATGTGAACGCGGTAGAGCTCTGGGAGTCCTCCACGTCGGTCCTGCACATCACCTGCGGGGCGTTTGAGTTACTTTACTCTAACAGGCTAAGAGGTGCGATAAACACCGAATTCTGATTTGCAAATATATATCCATTCATTATATACGCCATAAATGCTTTTGAAATGCTGCTGTGAATGCGGAAAATTTCACATACCGCGAGCTTCTACCATGAGTTCCTCAAATGAGGCAAGGAATTAGTGTTTGTTATGTCAGCGTTTGCTGAAATGTTGCATGTGAAGGGTCTGTTTGACTCTTTAGGTAATGTCCTTGTGATCTCGTGTTCTATCTTATTACTTGCTCTTGGATTTATTCCTGTTTCCATTTAGGAAATCTGGAGTGTTTGTGCAAGTGTCTTTAGTTATCACAGGGATCTGAAGAATGCTGCAAGTCCTAATCTGAGGAATGTATTCACACTCAAAACCTCTGCTGAAGTGAACAGAGTTTGTTCTTGGGATTGCCCTGAGGAAAAGCGAGATTTTCTTTGAATCGTAACCCAACACACAAACAACACACACACACAACACACACACACATATACAAATAGTATTATTGTGGGCTTGTCCCTTTTAGGTGTTCTTCACTGTTAGATTCCATCTGGTCAATTCTTCAAATTAATGCACCTCCAGGGTTCTGTATTTTTTCGACTTCCCGTGTGTGTCCCCTTTGAGAGACCGGGGGGACGAAGGGCGCGACAGAGTTTAGACAGACCTCATCTGCGCCTCTCGAAGACCTGAAAAAAGAAGAGAGGTATGTAGAATTTGAGTCGTCATGGAAATAGAAACCTTCCTAGCATGAACAAGGAGACTGACAAACAAACGGCATGCTGTGACCAAACACTTGCATGCGAGAGACAATCCCCTGCATGCTGGACATTGCTCCCCGTTTCAGGTACTACTTGTTTTGGCTGAATCTTTTATTACAAAGGTGGCATGTAAGAAGCAATATGACAGTGACACATCAAGCAGAAATGTGCTGAACCGATCTAAGGAATCAGTATCAGGCCATATTCAATCGGATCAGCTAAAATAAAGACCTGATCAAAGCCTTTTTATTACTCACCTGGTACTGTGTTTGTATCCACCTTCAGCCGACAGTGTTGCAGCACTACTTTCCCTTTATGACAGAGCCGTGCTCTAACCTGCAGTATTTCCACTGCATATGTGAGAGACGTGTTAAGAGTGTGGACGTAAGGAAAATGATTTGAGACACACTGGTGTGAGTATCGGAGTTTTAGATATAGACAGGCGGTAAAAATAAATCTGTTTGCTCTCTATCTTTTCGCATTAGCAAGCAGCAGAATACAAAAACTTTCATTTTCTTTGGCACAGCTTCATCATGTTTTTAGCTGATGTTGTTTTTAAGCAAAACTGCTAACAATGGTGCCAGTTTTGAAATCTTCAATATGAATATTTGCTGGGTGGTTTTTCTGTATTGTAGGGTTGACCTCGTGGATAAAAAGACTTGACTGGGGCCCAACCACAGACCAGTGCTATACATAGTACACGTATAGAGCCATATGTCAGTGAAGCCCATTTCCCACCCAGGACAAGATAAATGCGGCGACGGAGTCAAATCACAGCCAGTTAGTCCGTGTTCCCCCATCAAACCCCCCAGAAGCGCCCGCGGTCTTTTTCAGACACAGGCATCCCAGAAGCCAGCTCTCTCTGGTGTGCCTACTACCCGAGAATGACGCATTGTAGACTTGTTTCTGTTTTTTTGAATGACACTGAAGCAGCCACGTTAGTCTGCACAGAGGCAGATCACGCTGGCAAGAAGTCCACACAGCAAACAGGCCAACAAGAATCGGGTACTTATTTTCAAATATAAAACACCCTGTTAAACTTAGGCAAAATGGAAACTATTAAAACTATTGCCATATTTAATATTTGGAAGCACATAAATCAAGGGAAAATGGACCAGATCTGAGAAAGTTTAAAACAAAGGATGGATGGCACAAAACGCTTCTGAAATGCTCCTGGTGTGGTTGAAGTTGAAAAAATAAAAGGAAAAAACAAAATAAAGGTTTTTACAAAGTAACTAAAGAATATTTTTTTGCTTTACTATGTTTCGATGAACGGAGATAATATTGTGGCTTTTTTTATATCAGTTGGTTATGCTGCGATTTTAATGTTATTGTTTTGTGTATATGTGGTATTGTATGTGTATGTTGTTTCTTTTGAATGATATTTTATTAATACATCCCTACTTCCTTGTGAGCATATTTTTAATAACTGATTTATTTTCAAGCTCACCAAGTCCTCAAGAGAACAATTAAGAACATCATGAGAGGTTTGACAGCACCCCCCCCGCCATTACTGTGTGAACGAAACATGCCTTTTTTGTTGCAGTAAAAATTATAAGTTTACAGTCTTTGTCCATTAGCCTTGTTAGGTGGGCGAATTCACAATCATGTGCGCATATGGCGCATGAGCCACACACAGTGTAATTTTTTGTTCATGGTGGCCCTATCCTCTTTTTATCATCATTTGAGAAAAGCCAGCGGCATTTCAGCGATCCAGGCTAAATTATGCACGGATTCAGAGAACCATGACCCGAATTTATAAGAGTGGCATTGCAGAACGCGAACGGCAGCTGCCAGAGTGGATGAATTTAAGACCTGACAGTGGCCATCTCGTAGTTTGCCCTCTGGGGACACTCGACAATGCTTCTGGTTTCTAGTGTGCGCCAGACAGAACATAAAACTAGGATCTGCGCCAGGACATCCTCTGAAGTCCAGTTGTGCCACGAAACATGTTCTGCTAATCTCCATGAATCGATATCTCCATATGAAAGCAGAATCAAGATCCAAAAATTGGCGTTTTGGCCAATAACGTTTGCCTCACTGTTGCAAACCAAAGCTGCTCACACATGATTGGTTAAATACTACTCGGACTACCAAAAAGAAACAGAAATGGCGTCCAGTGACCCACATCTTGGTCCATTGCCTACAGGAATGTGCCTTCATATGCAGATCTGTTTATAGAGATTAAGTGTCATAAACTAAGAATTTCAGTATGTTATTAAAGCTTGTTGGCAGTGTATTTTTTTATTCAGTTTTTTTCATTATTTTAATGACCCGAGGCTCTAAGAACACCACCTTATGATAATTAGAGAGAGTTCCTGGGTTCCCATGACCTTGACAAGTTTTGTTACACACTTTTTGATCTCTATGCCAAATTGGACTCAGGCAAGAGGCCAGATTGAAAAAACAAAAATTATTCAACATCTCTACTGACGTGTGAAGATGGACAGATGAGGGCCCAGCAAGGTACCCTCTGAAGCCAGGGCCAGAGGAAGTGGTCACGCTTGGCTTGGTCGCCCGAGTTCACAACCTCGATTCACCCCACCATGTCAGAGGCTTGTGCGGGTTGAAGTGAACCTTGTGCACAGACTTGAGCTTACGCTGCACAGTGGCATTTTTTCAGGGCGCGGTGTGCGTCCCTGGCTGTAAAAGAAAAGTACACACAACCAAAAAGTTACTTAAGTACCACTATAAGGGGTATACGGATTCATTTGTGGTGATTCGCCCCCAGAAGAATTATCACATAAACTCCATTTCCTCTCAGCTTTTTACAGAGCTTTATCGTTTTTAATGTCAATATTTCCGTTTTGAGTGATTACCCTCAGGAGTTTGTGGAGACCAAAACTTACCAAGAGAAGGACATCTTAAAGGCCATCGTTTTGATGCTACCACTGGCCAAAAAAAAAAAATCCGGTATTTGAGGTATAATATACAGAAATGGCAGATTTAAAAATGAGAACTTGAATCCGGTGGCTTGTCTTGGTGCACTGTGCGATACATCAAGTGTAAGCGCGCCCCTGATGGCACACAAACGTCCGACAGGCAATAAACAGACCAGATGTGCAGTGACCACCACTGAGGTCTCACCAGGCGATTGAAGCAGATTGCATCCATAGGCCTCCAAAACACTTGACAAAAAGAAAATTGCATTCTACCCACCCTGGTACCATTTTAAAGTAATGCTCTCATAATTCTGGTGATAAAAGGCAACCGTGTTCGCCTCTCTTGCTTGTTCACTGTAAGAGTCTCCCTTTCATACTGGATTTCCATTTCACCAACCTCACTTTAGCTCCCAAAAATCTTTAGCAGCTGACACACCATGTTATTAAAAAGCCTGTGCACATGTCCATGTAGAGAAAGAAAGAGAGATAAATACTGGGGAAACAACTATTGGCTGCTATACTCTAACAAAAAGCAATAATTTCTATAATTTAACATGCATGTGCATGTTTATTCCCTAATCTGTATGTTAGGACACTCTACTATTACATGACACCAAAAAACAGAATGTCATTAGCAGTATTGGTGTGGATAGTTTTTTTGATGTTAATGAAACGAAAATGTTCGAAGAAAGAAGGGGAGAGGACGCTCACCAGCACAGCACGGCTTGCCTGGCAGGGCTGACGTAAAAAAACCGACCTTCCCACCCTCCCTCCTCACATATAAACACGCACACACCACCACACCACAGTTGTGGTATTTTTAAGCACCACAAGGGGACGTAATTTGAGTGTAACTTGGGGTTGCCGATGGGGGAGGAAAAAATGAGACAAAGGAATCAGGTTGGCGTTGGAGTTGGAGATAGCCGGTGAGGGTATACTAGGAACACAGACAAAGTGCCGGGAGGCAGGGTCAGGGGCGCCACTGTTATCCAGGCCACCTTTACCCTTTTAACAGCTTTCCTCTGCTTTCACAGAGGAAAAGCCCTCATGTAGCCCAGGGACAACCCTGTCTGTTACAAGTTTGACTCTGGTGTACTTCTGTAGGAAATAAACCTCCATTGTTAAGCTACTTTGTGCAATACCTAAAACACCACGTCGGCTGATATTCTCATGTTGCTAACACACTGGGGTACCTTATCCTGTGTGTGTGTGTGTGTGATATGAATAAACAGCTTTCGTGACTTCATTCAAGTGTCGTATACTTTAGTCATATGTTGTACCCGTGGTGACAGGGGAGCAGCGGCGCTGGACAAATGCCACTTTGGCTTCTGCGAGATGAGTGGGTGGGAGTCAGGATCTTTCCTAGGAACCCTGGAGGGTTTGCTTTTCGACATCAATTAGCCTGGAAACGCACAAGTCAGATAGATTATTACCAGGATGAATAAGAGCGGGAGGCAGACACCTGCGCCACGCTGTTATAATGGAAGATCTCAGGGCAGCTGTCAGAACATTTGGGTAAAGTCGGAGAGGCTTACGGTGACTTTCAACGAAAGCCTGGTATGATCCAATTCATTTTCTTCTTTCTATTATTTCTCTCTTACTAGCTATCACTATTAATACTATTAGGTCCTTTGAAACATTAATACTTAACATTAAAATCAAGATGGAGCCATAATATCCAGCTGTGGTTAGGTTATCAACAGGTTTATAGCTTTTAATTATAGAACTCACAATGTTGTAAATGATTGTTTATGTGGCTAATTGGTTTAATTTGCACGGTTGCTGTTTAAGGAATTAAGACACTCTGTTTGGAAAGCCCTGATCCTCAGACTGAAGCTTGAAGTTTCTCATACTCGGCTGCACGACTCCTTTAGGGCAGCAACCGTGATTGTTTTCATTGACAATTAATCTGCTGATTATTTCTTGATTAAGTGTTTGGCCTTTAAAAAAGAAGAAACACGGTTTAAAAACAAACCCATTCACAATATCCAAGAAACAAGTACAAATCATTAACTGTCTGTTCTGTTGACAACTATCTAAAAAAAAAATCAAAATATAGTGATTTACTTCATGTTAAAACCAGAAAAAAGCAGTAGACTTCTTCACATCCGAAAACCTGGAAACCACCAAATGTTTGCCATTTTTGCATTACACCTCTGATCTTCTTTGGATTTCAGGGTAGATTATTAATTTCTATAACCCACTTATCTTTGGGTTTACACCCTGGACAATTCGCTTTTTTCATTCCCCGAGAGACCAACGAGCAATTTACGCTCACATTCACCCTACGGGTCAGCAGTTACCATATTAATTTCATGTCTTTGGATGTGGATGCGTTACCTGGAGAGAACCCCGCAAGAAAACAAGAACAGCGCTAACCCACTGCACCCACAACGGCGCCCTTAATGGAGTCATGCCTGGACATTCGACATGGACAGGTGTTTTTAATATTTTGTTCACCCACTTTACATCATGGTGGGTAGGCACATAAACAAACAACACCTCTCTGTATAATCAATACAGCAAACCACAACATTGTGTATTTTTCAACAGAAACTAAATCAGCTATGTAGAGCTGTCGTATAAAGGCAAGTTGATCTTGTGCCCCTAAAGGCCCTTTAACATTAAAATCTGGTCATGATTAACGGCTCTTCCTCCTCTGAATTTTAATCACTACTGGCTCTGCTCCAGGAGAGATCAGCAAACTAATCAACATCTTACAGCGGATGACCGTCCTTGCACACTGTCTCAGTTTTCACAGTCCACGTAGGAGCCGCCTTCATTTGGTGTGGACACAACTGCCACGCTTGGTGCTACTGCTCCAATCCATCACCACGTTCCCATTCTCCCACATCGTATAAGAATACAAGAGAGGAAAACGGTGTACGTGGCCCGGGCTCATGTTGCACCTTGTAACAGATCGTTGTTAAATGTTGCTGTCCCAGCAGTGTGTCTTTATTACAAAACACAGTATGTACATGGCCGCTTAGAAACAATGTCTTACTGTGGAGTGAAGTGAAAATTGGCAAACAAGCCAGGCAAGGTCATCCCCTGCAGACAATCTAAATAACGTCCTGATTTGACACATTATACTGACAGTATAATTTCATAGGCATTTACTGTTCTGGACAATATGCCTCATGGTTTCCTTAGATATTTTAACACACACAAGATTGGCTACAGAGGCCTTGAGTTTTCCTGAGGCAATTTTAACCACAACTATATATTATTTTGTTATTTTGCCAAATGGCTGCCATTCAGAAAGAGGCAGAAAGGGAAGAGCTAGAAAGACGAAGAAGAAGAAGAAGAAGAAGAAGACGAAGAAGGCGGCGGAGGAGGGGAATGTTTAATGGGATCTCAAGGCAAGAGGACATATGAACCATCTGTGTGAGCCCTAATTCTTGGTTGTAAAAAACATTTTTTTGTATATTTTTTATTTCTAATAACCGGGCGGCGTGCCTTGTGGCCGTTTTTTAGGCGCAGACTTCTGCGTCTACCGGGGCAAAACAAACGGTGAAGCAATAGTCCCATTGTAAAAAACACAGTGTAGAACAGTACAGTGTCATTTCACTCATTGTCTCTTATGCACAGAAACGATTTAAAAACCGTGAAAGAGCCAATGTTAAGGCATTTAGGCGACGCCGTTACTTTAAAAGATCAAGTCATGCAACGTTTGCAATGTCTGAGAGGGGCTTTATAGGAGAATGGAGGTCTAATTACATACAAAGTAGAGGTAAATAGATGGAAATCTGTGGCTGCGTGGTTTGAAAATCTTTAAACATGATGCCGTGTCACGAAATCTTAACAGCATTGAGATTCTCCTGACTTCACCTCGAATCAGAAATGAAGGACGACGTCATGTTCACTAACGAGTAATCTAATTGATTAGTCTTTCCATCATTATAACGCTGTTATCGTTATAACCAGCGGCAAAGATTTTTCTTGTTCCTCCTTCCTTGGTGAAGGTGGGGGCACCAGACAATCGTATAAATGATGACCCCTGATCTACAATAATCCATGACATTTTATTGGATGCTAGTCTCACTTTCCCACAGCAACGTTAAAATAGTTTAGACTTGTGTACTGTGGATTTCTGTTATGTATTGTATTAAGTGTCCGTTTTATTATAAATAATTGAACATGTATTTTAAGTTCTGTCAAAGGGGGATGGAGGTAGGGTCAAAATTCTATGACACATTTGAGCATTTAAAAAATTACTTGAAAGTAACTAATTACTTTTATAATTTGTAACTCAGTAACTACTTTAGTTACTTTCTGGGAGAAGTAACTAGCAACTGTAACTAGTCACTTTTTTTAGAGTAACTTGCCCAACACTGGTAATTTGTGATATGCATCTGTTGTTTGATTCCAGCTATCGGTTGCACTTTGCAATACTCCAATTGGCTGTTCTGTTTCCATAATTTAAAGGCGAAATTTCCCTAGAACACACCATAAGACACACACTGACCTCCTGACCTGCACTTGTCCTCTTAAAAGAACCAACCTTGTGATGTTTCATCTCCAGTTTCTGTTATCTGCTCGAAGGCTCAGTGCTTTTCCATATAAACTTCAGTACACATAGAAAGAACACTTCTTTGTATATTCACCACCTTCCTGTTAGTCAAAAGTTTGTTTGATCTGAGTTATTCCTGTGTTTTTTCATCATGGTTTAATAGTTTCAAGTCGTGGCCTGTCTGAAAAACAACATCTTGTTTCGTGGCTGGACGCCATTTTCTTCAGTTATTAATTGCTTATGAAGGAACAAATGGGTTTCAAGAAGTCCCCAAAAAACCATAATGGGATGCTTTTTTTCACAGAGGTACTTTGAGAGAGAGTCGTGTTGCAGTTACAGCAAAAAAAAAAACGGCCAGTGACAGTGTGTTAAAAGCAGTGATGAAAATAAAAGAAAAAAGGAAGAAAATGAATTCGTAAAAATATGGAAAACAGATGAAACCAAAAGGAATATATGGGGTGGTATTTTGATGGTTAAAAAAGTTATATTTCGCCCCAGGGGAAACATGATTTTCTGTACCACGTTCCATGGCAATTAGTCCAATAACTGCTGAAATATTTCACTCTAAACCAAAACTGTCAACCTCATGTTGGTGCTACTAGAAAAGTCAGGAGATTAATATTCAGTAGGTTTCATTCTCTGGAGTCCAAGAATGTCTGTATGAAATTTCATGGCAATTCATCCAACAATTTCTAAGATATTTCAGTCTGGACCAAAGTGGTGGACGGACTGACACACATGAACCTATATAATCCCTATCTAATCCCTATAAACAATCTGTAAGCAAGGGACCAAGATTTCAGCAACAGATATGTTCTGGTTTTCATTTGTAGTCCAAATTGTATTGACCACTCATGTATGAGTAGGCTTTGGCTGAAACCATCTGTGTGGAGAGCAAAAGAGATAGAAGGTACTGGGCTGAAATGCAATCTCTAAACCCGTCGGCTAACGTCTGACATTTGAAATTGGCAGAAATATGTCTTTGCCAATCAGGCTGCACGCAGAGGAAGTCTTGGCCCAGATATTCATTTTCCGGATATTCGTTGGCTTCATTGGAAGAAAAAAATGCCCATTGCCTCTAGAGGCTAAATCATTATCAGATCATAGCGAGTGGGTTCCAAGATTGCTATCCATGGACCCATTCTGTTAACATGGCTAAAAAATGCTACCATTTCTAAAAATGCTTAGATTGTATTTAGCACTAAAGTTGCAACTTACTGAAATAAACCTGAAAGCTTTAAAATTGTAACTTCCTCAGGCACTTAGGGCTAAATACATTATACATCTCCTATTTCATCGAATAGTGAAGATTCTGTATTCTCAGAGCCCCATTATGATTGTCCCTCGTAATGTAAAAGCCCGTCTATACATGCAATAGAAAGGAGTACTTGATACGTTAGGATGACATTCAGTTCACGGACGACAAACATTAACGTCCATTGAGGCTTTAAAAGAAGTCCACAAGGCCTTTTACAGGAAGAGCACACAAAGTCGGTCAGCCCAGCAATTTGTATAATGTTTATGTTGGAGGCTTTTAGAGACATACTTATCCAGAGGAACTTAAAATGAGTCAGTATCTAATAGCTCAGGGATTCAGCCGCACGATGCCCACAGTTACTGTGGGGACCAAATCTCTCAAACTTCCTCTGTAACTACAACACTGTCAACACACTGCGGCCTTTCCTGGACAGATTTATAGATAGCAGTAACTTGTTAAACACAACATTGTCACCAACCTCATTACACTGTGAACCCTTACCATCTGTCTGAACATTTAAAGGGGATAGTGAGGAAAGCAGCATACCGTTGTATTCGTGAAGCTGAGAGTTGTCAACGCTAAATTTGCCTTTGTATACAAACATGCTTGAATGGATGAGTTGTATAAAAATTCACCTTCGGTACAGTTGCCATGGATGTGAAAATTAGCTATAGAGGCTGTTTTTTTGTGTACCAGGCTATAAACATGTTTATTTCTGTTGAAGTTGGACATTTTAACATGGGGACTTATGGAGATCGACTTGTCCTGTAGCCAGCCTCAAGTGGCCGTTTGAGGAACTGTAGTTTTTGGCACTTCCACATTGGCTTCACTTCACAGCCACGAAGGTTGCCGCTTGTAGAATCAGCAGTTGCCATTGTAGCTGGCAAAATCCACAGCTGAGTAGTCTGCTGTCTGAAATCACAGTCACTACTGAAATTTAACTTAGTTTTGTAGTAAATCTGCCAACTGTAAACTGTACTAAACTGAACAGGAAGTCTATAGTACAGTCCATGTCCATTTAGAAGAACAGAAAAGCAAAGAGCAGACATCTGTTCTTGTCTGAAATTTCTGTTGATTGGAGAAGGAATAATGATCAGCACTTTAATTGTCAATCAGCATAAGAGCCATTTGATGTGATTGCACGAGGTCATTAGACAGCTATTGAGTCGCATTCAAGAGCCCCCTCGTGTGTGTGTCTCTTTGAGTACAAGTCTGGCTGCATAAAATCAGGACGACTTGAGTATGTGCGGGGGCTCGTTGGAGCACGCTCCTCATGACTGATGAGCTGACCTTTGACCTCACTGCATGCAACGGCATTGCGAGATCTTTTGGTCTACTATAGCGAGGCCGCTCATGCGCTTAACTTTCAGTTATGAAATGCTAAGATATGCAGATGTGTTGATGGGAAATATGGTTCAGAATATTTGATTATAGTCTTGATCCAATACTTCTGAAAACTTTGCTTTAATTAGATCTATTATAGCTCATTCCGTGTCTTCAAAGATAGTAGAGCCATACAGTATGAGTAGCTAAACTATCACAAAGCAGCTTTGATAACGGCTGATAAAACACTGCAGAGAAGAGATAAGAGATTGTGCCGGGTTGCCTTTTCACGGCTCTAAAGTTATGCTCAATCCTCGTGTATAAAAAAGAAGAACTTTGAGCTGCAGGGAGTGGAGGTGAATCCAGCTAAACAGCCTGAAGTGTGTGCTGTGGAACAGCAAACTGTATAGATAACCAGAATAATTCATAACTATTGATTCACTAGACCTTCTCTACCCTATTGATATGTATCAGGCGTGCATAATCCACATCTGTATGTATCTAATCTCTGCCGGTCTGTATGAACAGGTCTGTGTCGTATACATGAGTGATGACCTAGTAGTGTGTGTCCGTCCTCTGTGTGTGTCTCTGACTGTCAATCATCTGCAACCTGATTAGAGTGACATTTGCTGAGTGACTCACAGAAGGTCATGTAATGCTGATGGCTGACAAGACCTTGGGTAAATGAAATATAGGCCAGTATAATTACTGTTAAATCGCTGTTTCTGATAAATTAAATTCCATCAAAGTCATCTGCAGGTACACAGGAATGCAATATTAAATCACTCCTTTAAACATAATTAATAAAATGTAATGCAATCCTTATCGATTGTGCAACAGCTCCAGGTAATATTTGTTTTGTTTGGATGGCTGATGTCTCCTGAAGAGTGTATAACCTCAGACATTAATTCAGTCAATAATTTAACCACTATTCAACACGAGGTATGTTAAACTGCAAGTAACCATAGCAACAGTACTTCTACTTCATGCTACGTTACCAGTTCATTCTCACTGGTGCAACTGGCACAATAACTATGAGTTAAACCCATGAGTTTCTCTTTTTGCCTGTGGTAAAGTCACCTTGGTGCAGTGCTGCAGACCTCACTACTCAGATTCTTTGCTTGAATAGAAGTAAAAAAAAATGTTCTAGTACAAGTAAAATTCCTGCATTCAAAAATGTACTCAAAGTATGTATATGTAAGTACTCCTCATGGAGAATGTTACGGACCTCAAGGGCTCGCAAGGCCCGAAACATATTTAAAGAAAACATAAAGACAAAAGTTGTCATTAAACTAATAATTTTTATTAATTCAAAAACAAACGAAATAATTCCCCAAGAAAACAACAAAACTAAAGGGTTGGAGGTTCCTGGCCAAAACAAACAAAACGAGAGAGAGAACACTGAGCCAGCCAACGGCCGTCGCACCCAGCATCCACTCCCAAACTAAGCCTGCCTAAAACCCACTACCTAAATGAAAAGAAAAGACCGAAAACAGGACTACCAAGGAACCCCCGAACCAAAACTAAAATAACAAAACCCAAACGGCTCCTGGCATCCAGAGCCTCACCTTCACACCGGATCACCTGCAGGGAAAATAGAGAGAGAGACAAGAGAGAGACACCTCTTTAAGTAAGCTCAGGCTGATGAGACAATGATTCTCACCTGGGGTCTCCTCTGTGCACAGAGAGAGAGAGAGAGAGAGAGAGAGAGAGAGGGAGAAAAGGGGTGGGGAGAAACAAACACAGTCCTACTTCCTGGCCACACGTAACAGGGAAATATCCCTTTCTAATTGCTGTATTATTATTATTGTGTCTGGTTGAGGTGGAGATTATTTGAATTATAAATGGTTGTGAAGTTTAAGTAAATGCAACATATTTTGTGATGAATTTAAAATTATAATTTGCAAATTAATGGGAAACTACAAACAAAAAATGAATGTAACAGAGTAATAGGTAAAATATTTTCAGCATAAATGCTAGTAGTGTGTAGAAGATACTCAAGTAAAGCATTTCAAAATTTCAGTTGAAACCACCCAACCAAATAAAAATGATTAAAAATATCAACAATCTTATAAAATTAGGTTAAAAAAAATGATTAAAAATATCAACAATCTTATAAAATTAGGTTAAAAAAAAAAACAACTCCAGGACTCTGAGGGGCATGTCCGCTGAATGCACTGAAGCCACGCCTACTCGTTTGAAGTGACTGGCCTCAGCGTGTCATCGAGCCACCCTTTAAGGACCGCCCACAAAATCCTGGACTGAAAACTGGTGTTTGAACCTCTAACTCCACGTTTCAGTAATATATCGTTCAAAGTCTTTTCACGTGTTTTCAGCAACTATTTTCCAACATATTTGATGTATTTTAAAAGAAATCTCAAAATTACATTTACTCAGATTTTAAGGTATGTGATACATTTGAATTTTTCATTTATAGTATTTTTAAATAGATGTATAAATGTGTTTCATAGACTTAAGATGGTTTATTCTTGCTATATGTAGTAAAGTGTAGAGTGTAAAGAAACAAACTAAACTCGTACCAGTCCCACACTCCCAGCAGAGAAAAACAAAAACCAAAGGGAATTTGTTATTGTGGGGATCAATGTGCTGTCACAAAAAAGCATGAACTACCATAGTGTAGATAGAAAAACTTACAAAGGTTTCTGCATTCATATGCAGACACCTGCACTGACTCTCTACATTTGTCCCTGAGCTTATTCCTGGATCACTTTAAAATGGTGTCCTTGGTGGTCGGCCTAAAATCATATATCCAAGAATGAATCATCAACTTCAAGATCATTTGTGAAACCAACCAAACTGTATTCTATTATATTCTCATAGCTCAGGGAAAAGAACAGGGAACGCAGTGTTCAGGAAAAAGCAATTAAAGTGTGTTCAAAGAGCATGATGACAATTCAACATAAGAAAAAAATTACTCCAAAGGTTATTTCTATTTACATTTTAAGCAATCCTTTGGTCAACTCCTCTTACATGCCCGTCACATACTGCTAGTTTAAGTCTTCTGGGAATCACCCTAAATTAAACCCAAGAATCCAGTATGGCTGAGACCCCCCCACCAGGAAGACAGATGGACGAGAGATTTATTAGCACTATAGATCTCATAGCCCCCAGCAGACCAGCAACATGTCATTCATTGACAAGTGTCACAGAGATGTGATATAAACCGTTTTCCTCCCTCTTATGGCGAGACAATATTTGAATTATCTACATTTATGTGAACGCGGTAGAGCTCTGGAGTCCTCCACGTCGGTCCTGAATCACCTGCGGGGCGCTTTGAGATTACTCTACAGGGCTGAGAGGGCGATAAACCGAATTCTGATTTGCAAATATATTATCCTATTCATTATATACGCCATAAATGCTTTGTGAAATGATGCTGTGAGATGATGAAATTTCAGAACCGCGAGGCTTCTACCATGAGTCCTCAAATGAGGCAAGAATTATGTTTTTATGTCAGCGTTTGCTGAAAATGTTGCATGTGAAGGTGTCTGTTTGACTCTTTAGTAACGTCCTTGTTATCGTGTCTATCTTATTATTGCTCTTGATTTATTTCCTTTTCCATTTAGGATCTGGAGTGTTGTGCAACGTGTCTTTAGTTTCACTGGGATCTGAAGAATGCTGCAAGTCTAATCTGAGGAATGTATTCACACTCAAACCTCTGCTGAGTGAACAGAGTTTCTTGGGATTGCCCTGAGGAACAGCGAGATTTTCTTTGATCGTAACCCACACACACACACAGACACACACACACAGACACACACACACATATATACACACACATATATACACAAATAGGTATATTGTGGCTTGTCTTTTATGTGTTCTCACTGTTAGATTCCATCTGTCAATTCTTCAAACTTAATGCACCTCAGGGTCTGTTTTTCGACTTCCCGTGTGTGTCCCTTTGAGACTGGAGGGGACGAAGTGTGAGACAGAGTTAGACAGACTCTCTCGTCCTCTCGAAGACCTTGAAAAAAAGAAGACAAGGTGACTTGAATTTGATTCGTCATGAATCACAAAACATTACCTCAGCATGACACAAGACTGACAACACACGCATGCTGTGACCAAACACTTGCATGCAGAGCAGCCTCCCCTGCATGCTGACATTGCTCAGCCTTTTCAGGTACTACTTGTTTTGGCTGAATCTTTTATTACAAAGGTGGCATAGAAGCAATGTGACAGTGAAACATCAAGTAGAAATGTGCTGAACCGATCCTAAGTATCAGTATCAGGGCATATTTCATCGGATCAGCTAAAATAAAGCCGATCAAATCCTTTTTATTACTACACTGTACTATGTTTTATCCACCTCAGCCAGACAGTGTTGCAGCACTACTCTCCTTTATGACAGCCGTGCCCTACCCTGCAGTATTTCACTGCATATGTGAGAGACGTTTAGAGTGTGCGAAGGTGAAAAATGATTTGAGACACACTGGTGTGAGGGACTCGGAGTTCAGATATAACAGTCGGTAAAAATATACAATCTGTTTGCTCTCTATCTTATTTCTCATTAGCAAAGAGCAGCATCTGCCAGCTTCATGTTTTTAGCTTCATGTTTGTTTTTTAAGCAAAACTGCTAAAAATGTGCAGTTCTAAATACTTAAATATGAATATTTGGTGTTTTTTTCTGTATTGTAGGGTGACTCAGTGATAAAAAGACCTCTGACTGGGGCCCAACCACAGACCAGTGCTATAAATATGTACGCGTATAGAGCCATATGTCAGTGAAATGCCCAAATTTCACCCAGGACAGATAAAATGCGGCTGACGGAGCAAATCACAGCCATTGTAGTCAGTGTTTCAAACCCCTCCAGAAGTGCCGCAGTCTTTTTCAGAAGCATCCCAGAAGCAGCTCTCTCTGGTGTGCTCTACCGAGAATACGCATCTGTTAACTTTTTTCTGTTTTTGAATGACACTGCAAGCAGCAAACGTCTATCTGCACAGAGCAGATCGCGCTGGCAAGAAGTCCGACACAGAAACAGGCCAACAGAATCTGGTCTATTTTCAAAATAAAACACCCTGTAAACTTAGGCAAAAGGGAAACTATTAAACTATGTGGCATATTTACATATTTGGAAGCACATAAATCAAGGGAAAATGACCAGATCTGAGAAAGTATGGTTGGCAAAACGCTTCTGAAATGCTCCTGGTGTGGTTTGAAGTTGACGTGACGGAGATCGTGCCAGGTGGGGTTTTGGTTTTTACAAATAAGGTTTTTACAAAGTAACTAAAGAATTATTTTTGCTTTACATATGTTTAGATGAACTGAGATAATTATTGTGGCTTTGTTTTATCAGTTGGTTATCTGTCGATTTCAATTTATTGTTTTGTGTATATGTGGTATGTATGTGTATGTTTTCTTTTGAACTGATATTTTATTAATTACATCCCTACTTCCTTGTGAGCATTATTTTAATAACTGATTTTATTTTCAAGCTCACCAAGTCTCAAGAGAATAATTAAGACATCGGTGAGAGGATTTGACAGCACTCCCCTCCATTACTGTGTGAACAACACTCCTTTTTTGTTGCAGTAAATTATTAAGTTTAAGTGCTGTCCATTAGGCTTGTTGAGGTGGGCGATATCACTGCTGCCATATGGCGCATGAGCCTACACAAGTGTAATTTTCTGTTCATGGCCCTATCATCTTTTTATCATATTCTGAGAAAGCCAGCGATCCAGGCTAAAGTTCTGCATGATTTAGAGACCAATGACCGAATTAATTAAAGAGTGGCATTGACAGAAGCTAACGGCAGCTGCAGAGTGGATGAATTGAACCCTACAGTTGCCATCTCGTAGATTTAGCCTCTGGGGACACTCGACAATGCTTCTGGTCTTCTAGTGTGGCCAGCAGATATCCAGAAAACTGATATCTGGTCCAAGACATCCTCTGAAGTCCAGTTATGCGAGAACATTTCTGCTAATCTCCATGAATCGATATCTCCATATGAAAGCAGATCAGATCCAAAATTGCGTTTTGGCCAATACGTTCTGCCTCACTGTTGCAACCAAAGCCTGCTCAAACACGATGGTTAATACTACTCAGACTACAAAAAGAAACCAGAATGCTTCCAGTACCCACATCTTGGTCCATTGCCTACAGAATCTGCATTCATATGCAGATATCTGTTTATAGAGATTAAGTGTCTAAACTAAGAATTTCAAGTATGTTATTAAATCTGTGGAGTGTATTTTTTATTCAGTTTTTTCATTTATATTATGACCCGAGGCCCTAAGAAACCAACCTTATCATAATAGAGAGTTCTCTGGGTCCCCATGACCTTGAAAGTTTTGTTACTACTACTTTTTGTATCTCTCATGCCAAATTGGACTCAGGCAAGAGTCCAGATGAAATAAAAAAATTATTCAACATCTCTACTGACGTGGAAGAGGACAGATGAGGGCCAGCAAGGTCCCCCTCTGAAGCCAGGCCAGAGGGAAGTGGTCAAGCTTGGCTTGGTTTGGCCCGAGTTCACAATCTAGATCACCCCACAATGTCAGAGCTTGTAGCGGGTTGAAGTTGAACAGTGTGCACAGACTTGAGCTTACCGCTGCACAGTGGATTTTTCATGGCGAGTTGTGAGTCCCTGGCTGTAAAAGAAAAGTAAACACAACCAAAAGTTACTTTAAAGCAGCTATAAGGGGTATACGGATCATTTGTGGTGATTCGCCCACAGAGAATTATCAAAGAAGCTCCATTTCCTCTCAGCTTTACAGAGCTTTATGCTTTTTAACGTCAATATTTCAGTTTTTGAGCGATTATTCCCTCAGGAGTTTGTGGAGACCAAAACTTACCAAGAGAGACATATTAAAAGGCAATATGTTTTGCTGCTACCACATGGCCAAAAAGAAAATTTTAAAAAAATCAGATATTGCAGGTATAATATACAGAAATGGCAGATTTAAGAATGAGAACTTGAATCCGGTAGGCTTGTCTTGGTGCACTGTGCGATAAATCAAGTGTAAGCGCGCCCCTGATGGCACACAAACGTCCGACAGGCAATAACAGACAGATGTGCAGTGACACACTGAGTGTCTCACCAGGCCGATGAAGCAGAATTGCATCCATAGGCATCCAAACACTTGACAGAAAATTGCATTCTACCCACATGGTACCATTTTAAAGTAATGCTCCTCATAATTCTGTCGTGATTAAAAGCACCGTGTTCGCCTCTCTCTGCCTTGTCACTGTAAGAGTCTCCTTTAATACTGGATTTCAATTTCACGCAACCTCAATTAGCTCCCATCTGTAGCAGCTGACACACAATGGTTATTTAAATAGAGGCGCTGTGCACATTGTACATGTAGAGAAAGAAAGAGAGATAAATACTGGGGAACAAATATTGGCTGCTATACTTATAATAAAAGCAATAATTTATATAATTTAACATGCATGTGCATGTTTATTTCCCTAATCTGTATGTTAGGACGCTCTATTATCACATGACACACCAAAAACAGAATGTAATTAGCAGTATTGGTGTGGATAGTTTTCTTTGATGTTAATGAAAAGAAATGTTTGAAGAAGAAGGGGAGAGACGCTCACCAGCACAGCACGGTTGCCATGGCAGGGCTGACGTAAAAAACAAGGACCGTCCACACTCCCTCCTCACATATAAACACGCACACACACACACAGTTGTTGGCTATTTTTAAGCACCACAAGACTGTAATTTGAGTGTAACTTGGGGTGCAGATGGGGAGGAAAAACGAGAAAAAGGATCAGGTTGGAGTTGGAGTTGGAGACTAGCAGGTGAGGGTATAATAGGAACACAGACCAAAGTGCCAGGAGGCAGGGTCAGGGGAGCCACTTGTTATCCAGGCCACCTTTACCCTTTTAACAGTCTTTCATCTGCTTCCACAGAGAAAGCCCTCATGTAGACAGGCACCCTCTTGAATTGCCTGTTGAATCGCAATTCAGTCTCACAGTGTGAGGAAAAGTTTTGACTCTGGTGTACTTCTGTAGGAAATAAACCTAAATTGTTGAGCTACTTTGTGCAATCACCGTAACACAACGTCGGCTGATATTCTCATGTTGCTAACACACTGGGGTACCTTATGCCTGTGTGTGTGTGTGTGTGTGTGATATGAATAAACAGCTTTCGTGACTCATTCAAGTGTAGTATACTTTAGTCATATGTTGTACCCGTGGTGACAGGGGAGCAGCGGCGCTGGACAAATGCCACTTTGGATTCCTTGCGAGATGAGTGGGTGGGAGTCAGGATCTATTCTAGGACCTGGACGGGTTTGCTTTTCAGACATCAATTAGCCTGGAAATAGCAACAAGTCAGATAGATTATTACCAGGATGAATCAGAGAGGAGGCAGACACCTGCGCCACGCTGTTTATAATGGAAGATCTCAGGCAGCTGTCACGAACATTTGGGTAAAGTCGGAGAGGCTTACGTGTGACTTCAACTGAAAGCCTGTGTGATCCAATCATTTTCTTCTTTCTATTATTTCTCCTTCTTCACTAGCTATCACTATTAATACTATTATGGATCCTTTGAAACATTAATACTTAACATTAAATCAAGATGGAGCAATAATATCCAGCTGTGGTTAGGGTTAATCAACAGGTTTATAGCTGTTAATATAGAAATCACAATGTTGTAAATGATTGTTTATGTGGATAATTGGTTTAATGTTGCAAGGCTGATGTTTAAGAATTAAGAACACTCTACAACTGCTGTTTAAAAGCTTGATTCTCAGACTGAAGCTTGAAGTTCTCATACTCGGCTGCACCGACTCCTTTAGGGCAGCAACCAATGATTGTTTTCATGATCAATTAATCTGCTGATTACTTTCTTGATTAAGTGTTTGGCCTTAATCAGAAAACGGTTAAAAATACCCATCACAATATCCAAGAACACAAGTACAAATCATTAAATGTCTTGTTCTGTCTGACCAACTATCTAAAAAAACTCAAATATAGTGAATTTACTGTCATGTAAAACCAAGAAAAGCAGTAGATTCTCACATCCGCAAAGCTGGAACCATCAAATGTTTGCCATTTCTGCATTACACCTATGATCTCTCTTTGGATTCAGGGTGAGATTATAATTTCCTATAACCACTTATCCTTGCGGTGTACACCCTGGACAAGTCGCTTTTTCATCACAGGGCTGACACATAGAGACAAACGAGCATTTACGCTCACATTCACACCTACGGGTCACCAGTTAACCTATTAATTTCATGTCTTTGGACTGTGGGAGGCGTACCTGGAGAGAACCCACGCAGAACAACAAGAACAGCGCTAACCACTGCACCACAACGGCGCCCTTAATGTAGTTAATGCCTGACATTAGACATGACAGGTGTTTTTAATATTTTGTTCACCCAATTTACATCATGGTGGGTAGGCACATAACACAAACACCTCTCTGCATAATGTAATACAGCAACACAACATGTGTATTTTCAACAAAAACTGAACAGCTATTGTAGAGCTGTCGTATAATAGTGCATAGGTGCATATTGTGACCCTATAGGACCTTTGAACATTAAAATTCTGTCATGATTAAAGGCTCTTCCTCCTATGAATTTTAATCACTAATGGCTCTGCTCCAGGAGAGATCAGCAACTAATCAACATCTTACAGCGGATGACAGACTTGCACACTGTCTCAGTTTTCACAGTCAGTAGGAGCAGCCTTCATGTTTGGTGTGGACACAACTGCCACGCTTGGTGCTACTGCTCCAATCTATCACCACGTTCCCATTACTCCCACATCGTATTAAGAATACAAGAGAGGAAAACGGTGTACCGTGACCGGGCTCAGGTTAAACCTTGTAACAGATCTGTTGTAAATGTTGCTGTCACAGCAGTGTGTCTTTATTAACAACACGAGTATGTAACATGGCAGCTTAGAAAAATGTATTATCTGCTGGAGTGAAGTGAAAATTGGCAAAAATAACCAGCAAGGTCACTCCCCTGACAGACAATCTAAATAACATCCTGATTTGACAATATACTGACAGTATAATTCATAGGCATACTGTGACAATATGCCTCATGTGTTTCCTTCAGATATTTTAACAACACAAGATTGGATAACGAGGCCTTGAGTGTCCTGAGGCAATTTTAACCAAACTATATATTATTTTGTTATTTTGCAAATGGCTGCCATTCAGAAAGAGGAAGAAAGGGAAGAAGAAGAAGAAGGAGGAGGAGGAGGGAATGTTTAATGGGAGTTCAAAGGCAAGAGGAAATATGAACCATCTGTGCGAGCCCTAATTTCTTGGTTGTAAAAAACATTTTTTTGTATATTTTTATTTCTAATAACCGGGCGGCGTGCCTTGTGGCCGTTTTTTAGGCGCAGACTTCTGAGTGTACCGGGGCAAAACAAACGGTGAAGCAATTAGTCCATGGTAAAAACACACAGTGTAGAACAGTTACGCCGCTCAAAATGCATTTGTTTCGCAGAGGTCACGCGTAGTTTACAGCTGTTAGACATTCCTGGCAGTAAAAAAAAATCTGCCCAAGGTTCTGCATCTTCAAACACAAGTGGCAGTTGTTAGTATTGTAAGAAGAAAGCTGCCCTTCATACAAGTACCAGACACCCCCCCTCCCTACAATTGTTTCCTTTATATCTCTGCGAGTTCCTATGATAAAACTGTTCTGTGTCTTATTCCTCTCTGTCAGAAATTGAGCACGTTTCCATGGCAACCACACTGCCGTTAGCCAGCTGTCCAAAGTGAGATAACGTTAGCAGGCAGAGTTGAGAGGGAGTTCTATAAATTCCCATTGTGATCCCATAGATTAGGCTGAATCTGTTGTGTCAGTGCTGGTGGACTCGTGTATGTTTACCTCGCACACATCACCTGAGCCTCGGCTGATACAGCTACACAGGAGACGCGAGTCAGGTCAGGTCGGTTACTGGTACTCGATAAAGGATTAGTGACACTTAAATAGAGTGATGTATTTTTTATGATTTGTGCAGTTTCTCTTTGCACTTGCATGGAGGATTCAAACTCTGGTGCATTGCACAGCTAATAAGTCATTAGCACCCCGTAGCATAATTGTCCCCACCAGTTTCCCATGTATTTAACACCCTCCCTGACAAAGTACCACTGCACTGTGCCAGTGCATGCCCTATGGCGTGAATGCATCAGTTAGGCCACCATCTGGCAGCTTTTGCAATATTTGTCCTCCTGTGCTCTGCTGCCGAAAATGGCAGCATTGGTAATGTACAAACAGCTTGTCTGAGACATACAAGTCTTATTTACATGCCTGTCCCTAAAGGCAGACACCAGCTGGTCGGCTTAGTTGAAATCTATAGTTTGTGCATGTGAGTTAATGTAGCGCAGATATTAAAACACACAATCTATTCACGGATCATTGTACAGCATGCGTTCAAAATATGTTCCCAGATATAAATGTGAAGCATATACCATATAATTGAACAAAAAGGCCAATGAGGCTGAAAAGTGTGCATCCCTCCGCTCTAACTCCCTCCCATTGTCTAATAGGTTACCATGACGACCAGAGAGTGGAGAGGATTGCCCTTGTTGCGCTTGAGCTCCCTTCTTGTTGGAAAGGTTTCCCCTTTTTCCACCAGTGGTCTGCCATAATCACCTCAACACAATCCATATGTAACCTTTACGGAGAGAATATATATTCCTCATGAGAATGTGTTACTGTTACGTGTGGCCAGGAAGTAGGACTGTTTGTTTCTCCCCACCCCTTTTTCTCCCTCTCCCTCTCTCTCTCTCTCTCCCTCTCTCTCTCTCTCTCTCTGTGCACAGAGGAGACCCCAGGTGAGAATCATTGTCTCATCAGCCTGAGCTTACTTAAAGAGGTGTCTCTCTCTTGTCTCTCTCTCTATTTTCCCTGCAGGTGATCCGGTGTGAAGGTGAGGCTCTGGATGCCAGGAGCCGTTTGGGTTTTGTTATTTTAGTTTTGGTTCGGGGGTTCCTTGGTAGTCCTGTTTTCGTTCTTTTCTTTTCATTTAGGTAGTGGGTTTTAGGCAGGCTTAGTTTGGGAGTGAATGCTGGGTGCGACGGCCGTTGGCTGGCTCAGTGTTCTCTCTCTCGTTTTGTTTGTTTTGGCCAGGAACCTCCAACCCTTTAGTTTTGTTGTTTTCTTGGGAAATTATTTCGTTTGTTTTTGAATTAATAAAAATTATTATTGGTTTAATGACAACTTTTGTCTTTATGTTTTCTTTAAATATGTTTCGGGCCTTGCGAGCTCTTGAGGTCCGTAACATATTTGGGGGCTCGTCCATTTCGAGTTATAGCTGACTCAGCATTCGCTCTGTTAATATTTTCATGGGGAAAAAAACAAAACAAACAATAAATGCAGACATGTCCTGTTTTATAATACAACAGCAGTCCATTTTATTTCTGCATTTTCACAGGCTGTTGTCAGAAACTGGTTTGGCAAACCTAACGTGAAAACACACATTATGATCAGAACCTGAGTATTTAAATAAAAAGAACATAAACATTTTTTTTCTCTTATCTGCAGCAGCAATGAGGAAACACACTAGCAATTCTGTAATCAACACTCCTGCACCTGTTGAAGAGGATTAGCATTTGAGCCCACTTTCACGTCTATAATCCCCCTTTAATATGCACTTCATGTAATAATGAGCTGCTTGACTTCTCTGATAGCGCGGCTTGAATCTGATTCAGAGCCACCCCATGGCTCACAAAGCTCCTTCTCCACCTCAACAACCAAACCTTGTTTTCTGTTATTTTGTGTATAACCCTCCCAACATCCAACACCACCACCCTGCCACCTCCTCTCGCTGCCTGCAAAGGGAGCACACATCTCACACGGAGAATCAGCTACTCATCTTTTGGCACTCTGATCTGAGTAGGCTCCAACTGATGACTGAGAGGGCGCAGGGCATCATTTACCACATGCACGCTTTACAGCAAAAACAAATGATGTAGCCAACAATATCTTCCTGTTCCTGTTTTCCAGATCTCTAGCGGTGCAAAATGCTTTCATAGGATTTAATGTTTACCTGTTAGAGCAATGTTAAATTGAGGGGGGAAATGGGAGCATTGTAGCTTTAACAACAACGATTTTGGGCCACAGATGAATATTATTTTGGTACCTTTTACATTGGACGTCTCATGTTTAATATCACAATTTATTTCACTTTGATTATATAGATCGCAGGGAATATAGAAGCAAGAAAAACAGTATATACACTTTCATTTTAAAAGGTTGCCCGTTTAAACAGCCATGTTATGTTGTCATCAAGTCTGATTTAAATGAATCAGGCCACTAATTATCTCATTAAATGATCCCTGTCAGTTAGCTGATATAACCAGCATGTATTACAATTAGTACTTAAGTAGCAGTCATTGAATTTCTAGATGTGGCTACAGATTTACCACATACAAGGACAACTCAGGAGAAGGAGGAGGAAAAATATGTTTTCAAGTTCTCTCTACTGGATCCCCTTATCTGCCTTTGATATGGTATTCTTTGTTTAATTATGAACCGATTAAAATTCCACTCATCTTGTGTAGCCTGCATCATAATAGACACTAAAGTGCGCGCGCACACATGCAGACAACAATGCGGAGGCTGACATTTCAATATTGATCCTTAGCTTCAGCAAGGAGACGAAGGACTGTGCTCACAGGAGAGCAGGGGAAATTCATCAAGGTGAGCTAGTGATAAATGAGAGTGACAAATGTTGTGACATAAATGTGAAAGGTCATGTGCAACATTGGGCACACAGTGCACCTCTTCAACTAGGAGTCTGAGCCATGTCATTATCTCCTCTTCCAGCTCAAAGGAGGCACCAGCAGGGCGACGGCCAGTTAAATGTCACATCTCCCAGTGTCACCCTTTCCAGTGCATGCCGACAGAGTTTTCTGACAGTCCCGGCGAAACCACAGGCTGCCACTGCTTTGCCATTCCATTATAAAGTACCTATCTCAGTACTGGCACACAAGAGCTACTGTCATAATGTCACCGGAGTACCTCACCTTCAGCAAACAATGGGCACCATCACCATTGCTTGAATGGTAGTGTGTGTCCAAGTGTGTTTGGACAGATAACAGTGTGTAACCTGGATCTTTTCTCTCCTTCTCCCTGCTACCCACTGAGCTTTCCCTCCTCTTTGTCCATTCCTTTTTAAAATGCTACAAATCCCTTTTTGTTCAGGGAGTTATATGCAAGGACACCCTGTCTCTTTTACTTCATTATCTCAGCCAGGCATAAAATGTGTATGTGTGTTTCAGTATGTGTACCTGTCTGGATCCTTCTGGACTAAAAACCTGTTTTTTACAGCTTTATTTTATACCGCCATTGACTGCTGACTCCTCGCTGCTCATAACACAAGCCAATCACAATCACACAATCACACAAGCACAATCAATGTTAGGAGTCTTTCTCAACGAGGGACAAGTGGTGGAGTGACAGTTGGGCTAAAATCAAAGCTTACCTGGTTCTGTTACAGGCCACATTGTGTGGACTTTGTCACCGCTCGAAAACTGACATCTATAGAAAAGTTTGGTCTCATCTTGAACTGGAGCATCTGCAGATTAATTCCATAATCGATATTTAATGATCTACTGAAGCTGGGCACAGTGGAAGGTTATTAAATTCCCTCTTTTATTATCTTTGCCACCATCTTCACTGTAAGGGAGCTGGGAGGGACAATTTGACTCTTCTTTGTTTGGGAGGGGAGAGGAAGGGGTTTCATTTTGCGTGGTGTGTTACAGTGGGCATGATAGTACAGTCTCTACACAGCAAGAACGTGGTGTGTACACTGGCTGCTTTCCACGTCTTCCTTCATGTGAGCATGAATGGTTGTTTGTTTACAGTTAGGCAAACCCAGGATGCTCGGTTATAATGCCATTAAAGTGTAAAGTAAGAATAAATGTGTGTTCTGAGTTTGTCAGACCAAAAAGGAAAGTGTTAGTAACCACCCAGCCAAATTGTAATGATTAAAAATATTTAAAAGTTTATTAAATAAGGTGTTAAAATCAGGTAAAAATGAGCAGCTCAGCTCCAGGACTGTAGGGGTGTGTCCGCTGAATGCACTGAAGACAACTTGCAACTGAAGCGACTGAAAAGTGTCAGATGAGTTCAGACAATGACATGACTAACTTTGAAACACTCTGACTGAGATGAATCAATCTCTATCTCTCTGCTAGGGGTGCAGGGGTATGCTCAGGGTGGCCTCAGCGTGTCATCGAGCCACCCTTTAAGGACCGCCCACAAAATCCTGGACTGAAAACAGGTGAAGAACAAGGTTTTAACCTCTTAAAGAACACTGACATGATGCTATACAAAAACTTTTTTTATTTACTACTTTGCACACTTTGCATACATCTATACAAAAAAAACTTCTACTTCATTATACTGGCCAAAAAACAAAAAACAAGTCCCTGCTTGTTGCATCTGGCAGTTGAGTCGGCGTTACATGGTTGCTTCAGCATCTGTTGCCTGGCGAAGATGTGCACTCTTCTAGTTATTTTTAGGACAGCCAGGAGAGCTATTATAAGCCAGCATGACAAAGTGAGAAGCGTCCAAACTGCCACCTGACTCTGAGAGACGGATGTCAGTCTGTTTGTCTCTGCGTGTGCGTGTTGTCTGTTTGAGATGAAACCTGCGACTACATGGTGGTGCAGATCGTAAAAAACACTTGTGTCATTCCTCTTATACTGCTGCACACTGACGGGAGATTGCGGCTGATGTCTGACGGCTGTTTGTTGAATGATGAATGTGTTTTTCATACATATGTATCTACATTCGCCACATTTATTATTTTTTGAATAACAGGTAGGAGACTTGAAAGCCACGAGGGGAAAGGAAAAGAAAAAAAAGTGGCAGTTATTGAGGGATTATGCGTCATCATTGACATTTGCAGAACATTTTTATCGAGCTGTATTCATTATCTGGTGAATTACTCCCTTTTTAGCACCTAATCAGCCTGCCGCGGATTAGCTTCAGCTCATGTAAAATTTATTTCATGCTTCAGCTTCCATGGAAGCAAGGCATGAAGAAGCCACTCAGACCAGTGAATGTGCCACAGGCATGCAAATAAATGATACTTGGGATAGCTCGAATGTTATGTGAGAGTGTCATTAAGCATAATAAGCAATCATTTAGGAATTCTGTAACATACCGTGCCCTTTCACCAAGTGCTCTTGATGCAATTCTACCAAAAATACAGGAATAAAAGGATGTCAAAGCATCACATTCCTTCAGTATTTAGTATTCTTTTGTTTCATACTACCCAGACAAGTTGCACTGTGACTGACCTTTAACAGCTTAGAGAATTAAGCGAGCCACCAGGCCTATTTATATGCAGAGCAGCACATTATTAATATGTTAATACCTGCCAATTCTTCCCTGCTTCGCATTTAAAAAAAAGGAATAGTTTGACCTTTGCTGACAACCTGCCAACAAAGCCAAGCTGGCCTAATTTAAGAAGGTAGTTTAATGTCAATTGCCCTTTGATCCACGGGAGAACCAAAAGCTTGCGGTAATACACTGATGTGTAAACCTGTAGTGTGAAATTAAGATGGCCAATAACTCTGCTATGATCGGTGTTTGATATTATAGTGTGTTTTATATATTGAATCAATTTATCAATGTATCAAAAGCTTTCAACATTTGTAGGTAACTCGGTCAACCACGATGAACTACAAAACTACTAACTCTACATAACATATCTGCTGGCATGGTGCTGTACAACAAAAAGATATATATGTGGACAGCAACTGCGTCGTACAGCATCTGCTTAATCAGAGCTATATATCATCCAACACGCAACGCCATATAAATCTTAAGTCTGCTCACGATAGTCCTTCATTTTAACAGTTAGATCAATATGAAATCAACTGGGGAGCAACCCTCAACGGAATACAGACTAATACAGATGTGTTTAGACCATTTGACAATGTCATTATAATTGCCAGTAGCATAAACACTTTGGATCAATGAAGTCTATTTGGTGTCCCTTAGGCACTATTATTGTTTGCCAAATTATGCTCTTCTATAAACCAAAGGTAAGACTTAATTACTTCTGTCTTCAGGTTCATGACGCCCATCAGTCATCTCCAGTGTGACACTTGATACTACTGCTATTAAACTCAACCTGTATGCTACACGCAAAGGTATGTTGAAATGTTGAGCATTGTTATTGCATTGTTGAATACTCGATTCTGGTTCATCAATTACGGCATTTTACGGTCTGTTATTTCTGTATAGCAGACCACTGACCGCTATGAATAACATTTTCAGTGGAGGCAGCTCTGATCATAAGCTGGAGGATGTAAGTAGATGCATTAAAATCATTTTGAAACCAATAATCTCACACAAAATATTGATTTTCCTAGTAAGTAGCCATGCAATAAGGACAATGTATTCTTGCAAAAAAAGAACCCCTTTCATGGTGATTCATCACCCTGTCACGGTTTATTTCACAACGATGACCAACTCACTCTACATACATACTTACTTAAGCTAGAAGTATATTTTACATTGTAGTGGAGATCTTTAACAAGCATGAAAAATATTTAGTGTTGCAAGAAAACACATTTTGGATCGTTGTTATTTAAATCAAATAAAATGCTAAATGTTTTTTAAATTCTAAATGAACGCAGTTTGTTTTTTGGTTGTAGTTGTAGTAGTAAGTTGTTGTAGTTGTAAGTCTTTTGCTAAGTCTATTGCGTTGATCTCATTGATGGTAATCCTGTCTACTGAGTTCAACTGCCCTCCTTCAAAGATATAGCAAATTGGAGAAGATAGCTTTTTTATTCTGCTGTTTATCCGGCAATCTTGATACCAGCGCTCCCTCACCCTCATTCACTGTCTCTGTCTCTCAACCAATGCTTGCTCTCTCCCTGCTTCTCTCTCTCTCTCTCAAACCATCAAACAGAGACCAAAGGAAACTTTTTGGTGTCTTTATTTTGCAGCGTAAACTTTGAGCCAGACTCAGACAGATGAAGTAAGTAATAAACAATGCCAGAACACAACAGGTAGAGTATCATAGTTAAGTCCATAAATCCACCTGGATAGCCTCAGAGATATTTCAGACTGACTGTAGAGAGGTTTGACCAGTCTGACAGTCTGACTGGCGGCTACAGCTTGACATTTGGGTTGTGTTTTTCCAAAAGTTGAATCTGGCTCAACTTTTTTCTTCTTTCAGCACCCCCTGTAGCCCGCACTGCTGCAGCCAAAACGCAGTACCCAGATTTATGGAAAAACCTGATCATAAAAGAGCTGCATCTTGAATATTTAACTAGAGAGAGCATGATAATGTTTCATAAGATGCCTAAAACAAACAAATAATAAAGGATGAAGAAATTCACTTTAATATTCAAAGTTAAATATAAACTTTGGAAAATACCAGCAGGACTCTATATCTGTCCTTGAAGTGCTACTCAGGTCATGATCACCTGGCTGTAATCTCTTCCTTATGTCTGCACGGCTGAATAAAGTGAATACAAGCTGATACGGTCAAATTACAGAGTGTGCGCTTTATAATTTAGATATCAGCAACACAGAAAGCCAGATTTCCTGCAAAGAGTCAATGTCTGTAAATGATTTGAATGACTCAAAGGTCAACTTCAGCACTGAGTATATTCACCCCAGAAGGTGAGCTATGACTCACGCTCAGGCGGTTCAATTCACTGAACTGAATTCAAGTGGTTTTAGTAATGAGGAGTGATGAAAATTCCACTG
The DNA here is from genome assembly GCF_000972845.2 of Larimichthys crocea. Lineage (NCBI taxonomy): Eukaryota > Metazoa > Chordata > Actinopteri > Sciaenidae > Larimichthys > Larimichthys crocea. The sequence goes on from NC_040031.1 coordinate 11,995,838, forward strand.
AATGCTAGCATCACCTGATACTGGCCGAGCGGTGTATGAACCAGAACTTTTTAATGATGCCATTTCCACACACTATCCCACACTGTCTTTGTTTTTTTAAAGACTCCTCCATGAACCTGTTATGATCTCAAATGTACTCTCATTTCTGGGAAGAGAAATCTTACTGAAATACCATTTTTTTATAAGCAGATTCATTAGTGTCTGCATAACACTGGACTGAGGCGCCTTTCACACCAGCCGTGGCATGAAAAGAATGGCAGTTTAGGCCACTGAGAGTTTCTGTTTGTGTCAAAGCACATAGTTACTGACATTCGTGTTTAGATAGAGCAATAAACAAAGATAGCGTTGCCGTGCCAAAGTAATAGACGTCTCAGAGTTTGGTGAGGTGGCTGGCAAATGGGACTCCATCTCTTCTCACTTTTAATGATCTCCCTCGTGTACTTTGGCAGATATGGAGTTTGAGCACTGCTCCAACGACTGAGGCAATTTCATTACACCACATTGTTTAATGTGCACACGGTGTTAAGTTTAGACCAAACATGGCCAGGGGTGAAACAAGTTTTCAGCCTTTTTAATTTAATATACTTTGACCTGGTGGGGATTTATGTAATATGCGTCCTTCTTTGACATCTACTGACAACTAATGGGACCTGCATCAACATCGTCAGAACTTGTTTCCTCCTACACAAGACTCCCTCCAATCTCTGTGTAGGTAGCCTATAATTAACATAGAAAAGTCAGATTTTCACAACAGAGACGAGTAAAGCTCCTAACAGAAACACTTAGATGCGATTTGTTGTGATGAAAGAACAATATTTCTTTGTTTTGAACTGTCTGTGTTATAGAAGTGGGCCTTCACGGTTGAAATATTGTGGAGTAGCTGCTTGTAAAAAGGAGTGTATTAAAATTCCAGCAAGCTTTTGTTCCAAAAAATGTGTTTAAGTGTTGAACAAGACAAGAAATGTAGCACCTGGGAATGTTATCAACATTTGTATCGACATTGTAGTTTAAGGTTACTATCCCTGATTTTGTTTCTGTGGCGAGTAATGCTCCTAAAAGCACCAAATTTGATTAATATTGGATTGCTTTGACAAAAATATCTAATGGGACTTTTATGACCATTACTGCTAATACTATAATCATATATTTATCTTGTTTCTGCCATAGACAGTGGAAAGAATGGACGTCACCCATAGGTTTCCAAAGCCGAAAATGCGCACCGCTGCCTGCCTGGCTATTCTAAAGATCGGCAAAGATGGGGATCATCAGCAGACCTGAGGCGGGCTGAATGACGCCTGGGTGCTCTGATAAGCCAGCTGTAATAGCACCTACCTGTCAATCAAGTGGTCACTCTGTTAATTATGCACAACTTTGAGCCTTAATATCATTTGAACAGGTGAGTTTAAAAAAATCAACCACCCTCACAGTTGTCATGGACGGGGAAATTAGCTATAGAGACCAAAACCGTTGCCCGTACCATGCTGTACACGTTTATTTCTGCTGTGAAGTCAGACATTTTAATACAGCCACCTATGCAGCCTGTCTCAAGTGGCCGCTCGAGGAATTACAGTTCTTAGCACTTCCACATTGGCTTCATTTACCAGCACCGGAGGTTGCTATTGCATAAGATACTTGCTGTTGACGTCCTCTCACAATATGTGTTTTAAAAACCACTCAGTCAGCTTCTAAATAACCTTGTTGTGTATTTTAACATTGTGATTTTAATATAAAATAACGAATCGTCCAGCCTCGGAGACTAATGAGAGCGGTTAAGGGTTTGCTATTTAAAACGATAACAGCATCTTTCAGCAACGTATCACTTAAATATTTATCATGCTCATCATTTAACTGCCTTGCTAGAAGCGCAACAGGAACATATCTGACACCCAGATTCAATTTGCTTTGCCGGGATTCCTGGCTGACAAAACAATTAGTGCAGCTGTGGCACGGAGATGTGCAGCATTTCTGCTGCCAGACACTGGTCCCGACATGACACTGATGGAGCGCGGAAAGATACACTGCCACTCCACAGGTTTAGCTCTGTCATTCACAAACAGCCCTCATTAGCTCGCTGACACTGTGTGTTTGCACCGGAAAGCAGCCATTAAAAAGGATTTCTAAATCAGATTTACATGTAGCCATCGGGACGCTACGCATTTTTGGTATCTCATCCCAAATTCTGACCTATACTGACACCATTTTCTCTTTAATTTATGATTTATTTAAACAGTGATTTATGAAGAAGTGATCCTATAAATAACTAACATCAATTTTTAATAATACGTCCACATCCAGAGGGAGAACTGGTGTTTACCTGAAGTTCTAACCACTTTCACGCACACATATTTGATTACGAGGAGGCAGGATAATTAGTCTGTTGAACAATGAACTATTTATAAACGTTGGTCACAGTTTAATGATTAAGATACTTCAGAATTACCTATCCAGGTTAATGGTATACTGGATCTTTTATTGGCACACAACAGAATGCTGCACTGGTAGTAAGGTGTTTGTTATAGTTGTTGTTTTTACTTTGGAAAAACAACATTTTCTCCCCCTTTAAATAGTTTCTGTATAAATTATATAATTATATCTGCAGATACCACAGTTCCTCTTGTGTCCGTGTAGTTGAACCATGTTCTCGTAGTCTCTCATTCGTGCCTGGATTGGGAGGGTGAGTGGAGACAGCTGCAATCCACAATTACACCACTAGGTGCCACCAAATCCAACATGCTGATCCTTTAATAATCCAAGTCTTTACTCTAATAATTGTTGTTTATTTTTAGTTTCACATTGCTAGAAGTGACGCCAGTGCTCATTATGTAGCATCCCATGCTTCCGTGCACTGTTTGCCACTTCTAATTGTGAGGGTACTAATTTACATTTTAAAATCCAGTCAGAAAAATTAATCTTTTGCTTCACGGAGCAAAGCTTTGGCCTTACGGGATTTACTCTAACTCATGCTTATCAATCTGAGACGGTTAAAACTCACCCAAACATTTCCAGTTGTAATAATAACAGAACATTGTCAGAGACCGATGTTTCTGAAATCACATAAGCTTTTAACTTATTTTGAGAGCACTAGTGGTGCTGTCCATCGGATGTTCATAGAAAACTCTGGCTGTTCATTTAATTTCCCAAATGGCTTTAAGGGCAGACATGGAGCGAAACTCCCCTGTGACAGAGGCTGCCGTTTTAAATGGTATTTGTTGTTCTCCTCAAGACCCATTTAGGTTGCCCGCTCTCTGTTGAAAGCACAAAAGGGGAACGGTGATGAAGTAAGAGAGAGACCAAAGGAGTGCAAAAACAGCCTCAGAGTAGACATTGGCTATTGTGTTGCTTAGAGGGTTTATGTCCTCAGAATTTGAATTTGAGTTGCAGGACAGAACAAAAGTTGAAACCGAGGTCGGCACATTCTCTATTTAGATAAAAGGTCATTTTTAAGCATCGTTATAAAACATGTTTAACGGCTGTCTCATAAAATGCTGCTTTATTTTGTCATTTACATCCCTGAAGCTTCACCAGTCAATATTTCTTTAATATTACTGAAAGACACAGAGAATTAGAACCCATCTCTACAGAGCTCTTTAGCACCTTTCAGTTACGGTTTCTTTTTGGTTCACAACTGTTTCCAGCCACCAAAGGCTGCGCCACATATAAAGCCAGGATGAGGATGGGAAGATCCTTGTGGACATCAGGGAGAACCAGACGAAGGACGCCAGAAATGGCTTTGTGAGGCTGTAGTACACTAAATTTGACTCCTAGGTACACCTTTATTTGATTTTATTAGCATTTATTGTATAGTACTATATTATTTTATTCTTTCTCACATTCATTTTTATTTTCATTACCTTTTCTTTCAATCCATTTGCAGTGTGTGTTGATCCGTAATATTTCGGCGAGTTTGTTTTGAGTGATCTACACTGATTGCCTATTTTGCACACCTGTACGCCACTGCTAATCAGTACGCAGACTGTTGGTACATATTTAAGCCTTTGGCCAATTGCATTTTCACGTGCCTGATGAAGCGTTGAGGGGAACACTTTGCTCTTGTCAGCGTTAATAGATTGTTAGATTATATTTTTGCGAGTTGTGTGTGTGTGTGTGTGTGTGGTCTCTACCGCAAACACTTGTGGTTGGTTTACTCACAGAGCTTAAAGGGATATCAGACTTTCATTTGTCAGGTGGTCCAATTGAATTCTTGTGATGCTCCATGTCTGCAGGATGTGTAGAAAGGCCATTATTTGCTAACACATTCACCATGTAAACTGTATGAAGTGATGATATGTCAATGCTGTGTTTACAGCTTGTTGCTGCTCCCCAAAGGGCCGTAAATGATGAGGCTGACAGTACTCTGTGCTTCTCTTATTATCAACAAATCCCATTTAAGTATCTAAGTAATGTGTGTGAGGCTAAAGCCTCATATACCCTATTTGTCTTTACTATATTTTTATCTCTATTAAAGTGACCCACACCATTGCACTGGGTGGTATATTACTTTATTACTATAAACAAACACACAAGGGTTTATTCAGGTCCACATACACTTAGAGCCTTTCTAGTCTTCCGACCACTCACAGCGCTTTTTCCATAACATCTCATTCATACACCGATGGCATTAACTGTTATGCAAGTTGGCAACTACTCATCACTTTTAGGAGTGAACCATTCACACACATTTCATACACCGATGGTGAGGCCTTCGGGAGAAAGCCCAAGAAAATTTCGACATGCAGACAGAAGAAGGCGGTGATTGAACCATTTATTAGTCTGATTAGTGCGACCTGCAATCTGATTAAGTTAACAAAGTCTGTCAGGTACAAAACTGAAGTGCTCCTAGTGAGTTTTGAAGTCACGTGAAGAACAGACCAAAACAGTGTCACAGCTGCAATACCACAGAGACATGCGTAGTGGTTGCCCGTTGCCACTAAAGTACTAAAGTAGTAGTGGGGTCTGAAACATTGACAAGAACCGCGACCGCAGTGCACACACAATGAGGCGCATCCGCCGCCCGGTGGAGTTTGGGGGTTGGTGCTGAGAGTGACACACAGGGTACAGAGGTCAGAAAGGAAAATCTAGAACAATGCCAGCCTTATCCTTTGAATGAGCACAATGTGATAAGTTCTCCATTTTCCAGTGAGAAATCTTACAAACAAGAGCTCAAGTGATGCCAAACAGCTTCGTGTTGTTTAAAGTCCTTGAGCGTGTCAGCTGCCACTCCACACATCTGATGCCACTGTTCTTTTTAGCCAGTCGGAGGAGATAAGTGAGCCCGTCAGATGCCTTTGATCAACAAACGGGATTGAGATGGACAAGACACTCCACTTTCCTGCAGCTAATTATCTGGAGTGAGCTACCAGGACAATGACAAACCCAGTGCCAAAGCAGTCAGCTCTCTACTACACGCTTATCATTCGCTGTCACAGATAACATACCATTACAAGGTCACAGCACTGAGTCACAGCGCTGTGATTGGTTGTAAATATTGACCTTTAAATTAGAAAATCCAGCTGTCTTGAAGTATTTTTATTTTTATTTCGGCGGATAAAGAGCAACACGTCCAAGTTGTTTGCCGTTTTGTTTTAAGGGACACGCTACAAATTAATATCTGACAAACATATCAGATTTAAAATTCACTTCAATGAAACTACCAGCAATAGCTTCTCTTTACCATCACATTTATAGGCTCCCAATCGGTTTCGAAATGCAACAACATCTTCACAGTTACACCTGCTAAAAGTTCAAATCCCGAGTGGTATGTGGCCATGAAATTCTAGGAGTATTTAAGAGAACATCTCTTGCCAAAGGGCGTCAGGAGATTGTTCTTATTAAGCTGCTTCAGGATTTTTTTTTAGAAAATAAAAATGGTACACTTCCAGAAGCTGAGGATTGCTGAAAGGTTTAGGAAGTTGTTCCGATTTCATCCTCAGAGGAAAATGGCCAGACAGGACATTTACAGCCCTTTCCGGACAGTCAGCCTTACTAATCCTGCTTTCAGTTTTTATCTCCGGAGTGTCCACACACATTTATGTTACTTTTCCCAGAATAGCACTGACTGTAAAGTCAGGACAAAACAAATGTGGTTTATTGCTACAACAGAGCATTGAATAGAGACATGTATTTTAGGTTTTCCAAGATGAACTGGGTCTAAAGTGAAGTAATGTTGAACCAAGCTCAGGAAAGCTTTGCTGAGCTGTCTGCTTAATGTGCATTGGTAACCATGGACATATCCTGCAGCTCCTCCAGCTGAGAGACAAAAAGGACGGAGGCCGACCTTTAGCCCCTGCACACGCGACATCATTACGGCAGACACGAGAGTCCTGCCCACAGGCATTGACATGGTCGCGTGAGCGTGCATGCATTTGTAAAAGGAAAAACATCCTTGTCCAAGAGAGGACACAGTCTTTCCCTCATTATGCATGAAAGACGAAAGCATCACTCACAATCAGTGGAGTTAATGTGTACCGAAGCAACGCCTCCGTCTTGTTTTGACTGCAGAGCTGTTTAGACCAACCACAACAAATGTTGCCCCCAGAAGACATCTGAGGAACTAGAACTCATTATCAGATGCAGGTCATAGAGTGTAGCAGAGTTAATAAAGAGGGTTTTTTCAACCAGGTAAAGTCTGTAATTAAGGGGTAGAAATATTTATGACTTTTACTGGAGCTGAGATCACTAAACTTGTTGATTTTTCTTGCTTTTCCTTAAGTAGGGCCAAGTTAGTGGGCGTATGCAAAGCAGTACCCCAAGCAAAATGTTAATATTCCTCTCTGTCACATTCCTTCTTAGATTTCGTGTCCTTATATCCAACACAATATCTCACAAGTGTCATCTTGTCAACATATGGCATGGCAAATCTGCCTGCATTCAAAAACAGCATAACTCATAAACGACTAAAGCCTGAGGGGCCGCTGATTAGAGCTAGTTCGTTAAACATACAGTAGACTGTATAATGGGAAAACAAGACAAGACAAATTGACTGAGATCTATTCACTAAGATGGATTCAGTACATTACACCCGCTAGACAAGATTTCAAATCAAAAGCACAATTAAGTCATTTATCTAAATTGGCATTACTCTCATTCCTTACAGTTCTATGTATATAAATCAGTTGATACATAATGTATGCTTAATAAACGAGGCCAATTGTAAATAAACCTTATTGTTTATTTGTTTTTTTCCTGCTTGTATTTATTCATTTATTAAATAATCATCATTGCCAATACAAAATAAAAAAAAGGTGAATGTGACATCAGATTTGAAATCCATGTCTTAACGTGTCTCCCTGAATTAAATAAATTCACGTGGTAAACCCTATTTTTCTAATAGTACTGGCAGAAATCTTCCCAACGTGTTGTCTATGACATTTAAGTAAAAGACATATGTGCCATGATCACATGCAGTATAATGCCACATGCTGTCATTTTACCAGGAGGTGAGATCAGCAGGGTCACCAAGCATCTCAATTTAATCACAAGATATGTTTATGAAATCCAATGAAAAAAAAATGGAAAAAAGCAGCCAGCAGCCACAGGTGTCCTCATTTTAAAATGAAAACCTAAGAAGGAAAAATAAGGCACTGATGAAAAACTGATGAGGAAAACTGCGGCTCCCTTTTTTTTTATCATAAAATATCATTGGTTTGCTTTTTATGCATCTCTGAGAGGATTGTCCTTCAAAGTAATCTCTTTTCAAGTACATCATATTTTCCCTGCTTTGATTGCCTTCAAGGTTCTGGTCAGATTGAGAAAGGAGAGAGGAGATGATGAGTAAAAATAAAATGATTGGCAGCAGAGGAGAGAGGCCAATAGGCGGGTGTGTGTATGTTGTGTCACATTAGTGAACCAGCTGCAGCCTGTGAGGCCTGTCTGCTCTGACTGACAGGAGTGTGCTCACAGCTGACACACCCAACAGGGGCAATCCATCGGCTTTGCACAGGCGTTGTTCATTAGCCGTGTATCGGTATGACTTCCAGCTACACTACACTGAGATATTAAAATGCTGCAAACATTAAAAAAGATTGATAATTGCCATCATTCTGATCCTGATATTTGAGAGGCCTGGTGTAGGCAGTTAGTATATAAACCAGTCTGAAAGGATATTCCTTGTCATATCATATCTTCCTCAAATACACCCCCTAGAAAAACAAATGTGCTAAATTGCCACCCAGGATGGTAGTTAGTAGAGAATATATGCAGCTATAACCACTTTTAACTGCCAACAACAACAATGTCCGACCTTGAAGCGCTGCCAGCTGTGCTACCAGTGATGTTGCATTAATAAAGTAAGCAAAAGTATAGCGACTGACTACATGGCCAGATTAACCTGCAGGGGGGCATAAATAATTTCTGGACCCCTATTAACCCTTAAATTCCTCCCACTTGCATACTCTGTAGTAGTATAGTAATTAGTAATTATGTAGTGGAAAAGAAACCGGCCCCAGGTTTTCTATTAATTTACCAATTCATACTACTGAGCTGCAAGCAACTTCCAATGCACAGAGATGAATCTACAGAGTGGAGAGTAGGGTTGTAAAAGGGTGGAAAAAGTCTGGTAAATTTCCATAAACTTTCCATGGGAAGTTAAGATGGTGGAATTTCAGAAATTTATGGGAATTTACAGGAGTTAACTGGAAATTGGAGGTAATTTTGTAATTGTGGGTTTTTGTGTGCTATGTGCAAGTTAAACGTTAAAACAATACATCAAATATATTTACCCCATAATATCATCAAAACTTACTTCACTTTATGTAGTCCACGGGCTCAAATGTGTGGCGTCAATAGTCTTTGTCATGAAAGTACTCAAGTGTACTTCTGTAGTGTACTTGCATGAAATTTGGTTGTTTTAAGTCAAGATTATGCTAAAATTTAAAAAGAAATTAAATTTTACCCAACTATATTTAAGTTCCATGTTAAGCACCAACCTTTAATTTTGTAAATTCCCTGTTTATTCCCATAAATTCCCATTAATACCTATAAATTCCTGTTAATTCCAGAATTGTGCAACTTTCTTTGACTGTTTTTGCTTGGCGTGTGCTTAAAAAGTCAAAGCCGGGCCAGTTTTAATGACCTCCACCTTTCCACGGTGAGCATTAATACAATAATTCAATTTATTTTCTGGGACCGGTGCCAAGTAACGTCACTCTGTAGAAACTGCCAAACAAAGGGAAGTGAATTTAACAATGTATATATTGAAGGAGACAGGCAATTCGATTTTTTGCTGAACAAAATGAAGCAGTCATTCAGCTCTCACTTGGCAAGTTGTGACAGCTGTTATATTCATTGTGGTAACAAGCTGTTACAATGTCTGCTGCATTTCCCACCGAATCCTGATGTAGACTCTGTCATATTCTCCTTCTGAGGATTCCTGCAGCCAGATTCGATATAACACTTATTTATATCATTTGGCTATGCCGGAGGTCTTCCAAGCGACTCCATTAGCAGGCTCCTCATCATTGTGTTTACTTTGCTTCTGACACATATGGGGAATGCAACATTCCCTGTGCTCTTGTCTCTCCATCTCTTGCTGGATAAATTATTCACAAGTGATCACATTCCAGTAGTATAATTATCACTGTCCGACACCAACACCCCAGCAGTTTCTTAGCAACTGCTATAGGCACATTTGGTGCTTCCACAACAGCAGTGTTATCCATCTAGTTGAAAATCAGACTTTAGGACTAGGAGGATTTTATGAGACAACGCCATAGGGATTGTCCTAAATACACATGGCATGTCCATGTGTATTTGTGCCTCATGATGAAAGCCTAATCTAACGTCATAACAAACATTTCTTCTCTTTAGCTCTGTGTTGAGCTGAAGAGGACACATTCTTGAAAACACTAGCTCTTAATGTTGGAGCTACAGGCGTGGGGGAGAAAGGAGAGACAGCAGCTCCATGCACACTGGTTGGGGAGATGAAAAACCTCTGGACTGCACTCGTCCATTATTCATCCACCCTTTAGAGCTGGCCCGGGCTGTGTATGTCAGCATGGATGGCAGACAACACCCCCAGGCCACAGGCTGGGGGAGACAGCTCTGGTCTAAGTCAGTGAGTTGGTGGCTCAGATGGCTGTGTGGACAGCAGCCAAAACAAACAGGAGGGAGACTGTAGGCACGGAGCAGAGAAATTGTTACAATTTCGTTTGGGAAGGTTTTTCAGTGAATTGCCACTTGGAAGAAGTTAGCTTGTTTGACCAGATAGTACAGTAATACAATGCAGGAAAACAATCAAATTAGCAGGAACTACTCAACAGGAACAAGGACGACTAATAACTTTTTGATTCTCTCAGAAAGCGTGACGATTAGGCAAATTAGACTGAAAAAAAACAACACGATATCTTTGTTTCACAGGTCGTTTTTGCATGCAATGTGCCGACTATGACGTTGATGTAATCGTTTGCAAAATTCACATCATGTTTTTTTTATTTATCAACCAAAATATTCTCAGTCTGCTTTTAGCCTTTCAAAAAACATCATTTTCTCTGGGGTCAATTAAGTGTTTGCTCTCTGACTTGCAGACATCTCCTGGGGTGCGGAGGTCTAGCGGCACCATAAATTATATTATCAAGAGAGTTGATTTCATTATCATAACAGGAGCTTTTCATGAACAAAAATATCCCACATCTCTGATTTTTTCCCCCATATATAGCAGCCTGTTTTATAAATCTTACTACTACTACATTTTCTATTTACCTATATAATTATATTTGAACATCTGTTTGATCATTTGCCGGTTTATAAGAGATCATGACGTCCTAATTTTACCTTTTTAAATGAAGAACAAAAAATCTTTACATATTTATTCGTCTGTTGTGGAGCTGATTGGTCCCTGCACATGATGTTACCATGGAAATGGCGGAGTAATATTTTTGTGACGAGCACAGTGTGCTGATACAAGCATGTTCTAAATGTCTATAGCTGACCAATCAGATTGCTTGGTCGGAGCTACTTGTTTTGTATGCATACATAGACACAGATAAATAATGAGAAGAACTGAATCATTATTGGATTGTTGTAACTGTTGATATATTATATTATAAATGCTTTTTTTTTTTTAAAGGGAAATTACTCCCATGGCTCCTTGACAGCTGAGGTGATCACACATTACAATACACTCGGGTGATCATTTTGTCCGCCCTACAGGGAGGCAGTGAATGGGCGGAGATGCGTTCTAAATTTAACAGTTAGCAATCTGTCTCCGGAGGAGGCCATTTATTGCACCCGATGACTTTAACACGGTTGTCACAGCATGGACCTGCGCTTGACTGAAATCCAGATTGAGTGGAGGCAACTTTCTTCACTTCCTCACAGTCTATCTATAATCAAGTGTCTAGTTTCTATTTGGAGGAAGCGTTCAAATAGAAGCTGACGACTCAATCGACACAACAGCCAATCTCCTGTTTCTGTCTCTCTTTCACATCGGATATTAAAGCTGAAGGTCTGCACGGCTCCGTTTTCTTATCAGCGTACCATAGGAGCTTTCTCTGTGCTCGCACGTATGTTGACATTGAGAATTCCCTCAGTCCAATACACATTAGTGTGACACCAGACAATTAATCTCCTTCTGGTTAAATTGCTTTTTCACAATCTGATGTAAAGCTGTATGGGATGTTGACTGATTTCCCCGTTAAGCTCTTCATTTTCCAGTTCTGTTTACACAAAAGAATGACACTGTGTGCCAAATCAGCTGCTGTTCCAACTGAAATCTTTATTTATTTCACCTGCATATACTAGATTCTGGGTTTGACATTGACGTTCTGATTTAACTTTCAGTTTCGTTTTGCTAAAATTGCTGTTCTCATGTATTCAGATGCAGTACTGATACTCCTTTTTTGCGACATGTCAGAGTGTCCGTTAAATTAAAATTAATACATATATAGAAAACTATGTGGTAAACATGGATTTTCTTTCGCCACCCTACCCGCGACATTTGGTCACTTACCCCCTAAAGCTGCCTTATCCAAACACAATGCTGTAATGCTGTCTGCACAGTAGAGGTGAGCCTGAATAATCATTTTTTTTAAAGAAGCAGCCACGACAGGACCAGTAAAAGTATTGTCTGACATTACATTGCATTCTTCCTCACAAGTCAGCTTTAGCTCTGCCCATACCACAGTAGCCAAGGCTGACAGGAAGGCTGATTGAAGAGTTTGTCTAACTTTTCAACAAATCCGAGGATGAAAACAATATCGCACTTCTGAGTCACAAAGGTTGCTGCTGGGTTTTTTGAATGCTTGCTTTATATTCAGCCCTTCACAGCAGAGAGGAGAAAACCAACAGATGACAAAAGCTCCAGATCAAAACAGATCAAAACCAAGGACACAGCTGTAAGATATCCACCTTCACCAGAATACGACACACCTGTCTGTTGGAAAAGGCACTAAAACTGAACCTGAATCCTAAATTGGCTCAAAGTGAAGAACAAGGTGCAGAAAACGGCCACCACATTGAAAGTCGCCACATTTTCAGATGCTAATTTGTAATTGATCTAGAAGTTTAGCACAACTTTCTCTCAGCTGTCTCCCTTAGTAAATGGTTTTCTCTTGAGAAGCGTCTTCAGTGTTTAATCTAACAATGCAATTAATGTGTAATTACTTTACACACTTAGTAAGCTGATGAACCAAACACAACTACCAGAGAAAGTAGCTTTAGTATTTCCCTGAATTATACCAGTATTTAGCTGTTCATTTGCAACAAATCAATATTAGATCATCTGGATTTAGTCATTTTATTATACGATTAAGGTAATTACACTTTGGTTGGTTTTGTTATGTCACGTTTCTTTACTAGATGGGGATTTTCGTATATTAAAGACACATTTTAAAAATACATCAACATACAGTATGAACAGAAGCATGCACAGATGGTGTAGTCGTTTCACAGTTTGCATCTCTTACTGTTCATACTATTACCGACTGCATGTGTCTCATTTGTTCCATAGGATTTACTCATCACTAGCATTTGTTATGTAAGCTTTCAGACGGGTTTGTTATGCTCCTCGCTCTCTAGTTGGCACTGCAGTATCTATTTCTACAAGAGGGTTCAATATATAGCTCCTAAACATTATGCACGACTGTTTCACTTCTATATAGATCTTTTGTTTCTTTAGTCTTCAGGCATTTGTTATTTGCAGTGCATGATTCTGGTTCCTAATACTATTTGTCTTCGTCAAAAGAAAACTGTCCTGTTTTTGTCAGCCTGTACAGCTGTTTGTGTCTTAAAATGCTGCAGTCTTGCTCCCAAGATAATGTTTTTCCCTCCGTGTTTAGCAGGTGGAATGAGAGCCTGTCTGACAGGAGATTTGTCATGGATGTTGACCATGTACTGACGCTCCATCACTCCCAGGTCTCAGTGTGGGTGTTTGTGACCTACGAGACCTGGACGCAGACCCAGATCAGCCTGCTCTCTGGGAAATAATAACCACTCTCACAGGAACAGGTTGAAGGTTTGGACAGAAATCCAATAATAAACCCGGATAAGTCCTAGTTCTTGCATTGACATTCCCTATATGTCAATACATCCACTTTCTGATAGAGCTGACATAGTTGTGTTGACACAAAAGGAGCTTTATACAGAAAATGTCAAATCCGGCTGGTTTCATCGACTGATCTTTGACAAAAGATCACGACATGCTGAGTCAGTCTGCAGAGTTAAAAGGCGAACCTGTTGGAGACTTTGGAATTTCTATGGAGTGTTATTTTCAACTAATTTCATGCATGAAAAAGTGTGCTGGCGCTTGCAGGCAGGACCAGTTCCTGACATTTTCAGAATGAGCTCAAATCAAGTTGTCAGTCAAACAGTTATTTTTTGCAGTGCCTTGCAAATGGTGTCACTCCGGACAATGACATCGGTGCAGTGTTTGGCACCACTATATGTACTTTGAGTGTGCTCACTATTGCCCACTTCTGTCACTAAGGATTTAATCTGATGCTATTTTTAATTAAGTAAATGCACTGAGATACGGATCGAGAGAAGAGGTTTCCTTCTGTTTTTCAGATGCTTCACTCTTCACTCTCAAACTCAGTGTCTTTTAGAGATATCTTGACTGAAAACAGCTTGATTAACCAGTTGCTGGTCTACCACTGGCACGATCAACTAACAACTAACGTTAGTTTGGACCCAAACACGCCAAACTCACGCGATAACACTGACAAACTAAACGGGCAAAACAAGGCAGTGGTAGCACTGAAACTCCAGTGTTCTGCGAGGTAAAATGTTTTTGTCAAGGGAGTGTGGTTGCTTTGAAGAGAGCGTAGGTGAATATAATGGCTTCAGTTCCCGGTCGGAAACAGCTGTCTGACAGCAAAGTTAAGCAGTGAAAATATTTTAAACATAGTGCAAACATTAATATACAGTAGATTTTTTAAATTGAGGTGGCTACCGTGCTGATAAATTAAAATGTTATCTGCCACATGTACACAGTATAAAGGAATGATCTAAACAGCAAATTGAACTGTTCTTTATCTAGGTTTTTTAATATTTGTCTAAAATCTAATGCAGAGGCTTTAAGGCAACAATAATGCCTTAACCACGGTGAATAAAAAGAATACGAACACAGCAACTGCATGGCAGCAGTCTCCTATTCAGTAATGAGATGAAGCAAACCTTCCCATCGTTGCCAAATGAAAGAGTGTGAACACATTTACAGTGGGGAATATGACCAAGATGATACAGGCCTTCAAAAGCTACAACATCACATGGACCATGTGATCTCTGAATAAACACTATGGCAGTCTCTAGACCTACTGGACCCCGAGGAGACTCATTTAGCTGCCGACAAAGGAGTAGACATGATTATGTCCTCTAAATTTGATTTGTAAGGACGGATAGGTGACTTGCACTTCCGCTGGCTCTAATTACGTTTCATGGGGGGGCAACACATCAGTGTACTCTCCGTGCTGTATTAAACATTCTGCTTCAATATGAATTATGCATACCATACAAATGTTAAAAGTGGATTAAGTGCCAAGATTAACACAAATTAAATTAAGCGGGAAAAAAATCCTGTGTATAGGGAAACACTTGTCATGCTAATCTCTGATTTACAGACAACCAAATATTATACATCAATATTAAATATTGTAATTAATTAATTACAGTTTTAATCAAATAAGCAAATAAAAGCTTATTTTGCTTGCAACTACTTTAGTAATATGACATGTCACTTTAGCTTGAGCACGTTTTTATTATATACGGGGTAGTAAGCCCCCCTTATACCCACCGACAATCCATATCTTTGGCGATTTTTAGATTAGCCGGAAGGGGGAAGAAGCAGGACTTCCAACATGGCTGCAGCCAGCGCCATGGGTGACGTCACAGATACGATGTCCACCCTTTATCCAGTCAGTGGGTAGTCGCTCCACAAACATCTTTGCCTTCTTATTAGTTTTACTGATATGATAAGCAACTAGCATTGTTAAATAACCGTGGCTTAGCTTTTTGTGAGTCAAAATGTCGCGTTGGATCTCATCACAAAGATAACAACATGCAGCTTTTCTTCTGAAAGAAAACAAGCATTTCCTTGGCCAAGGCATCAACAGTCTGTTAACCGCTTACCCCGCAGTGTAAAACAGTCTCTGCAGGCACGACGGTGGCAGGAATAGCAACATACTGTTTGGCAAGGACATAAAGTCTCTTGAAACAGCTTTCCTTCCTTTGTCACTTAATAAAGTGCAAATTTCGTTGGGAATAATAGCTGAAAGTAAACTTTGTAACATGTAATATTTAGCTCTGCCTCTGTAGCACAGTACTGTTTCACAAAAAGGAGTGCTAATAAATTGCAGCAGTGTTTTACAGTTGGGGCTCTCAAGCATTCCTGTCTTTCTACACATGCCTCCTGCACATTTACACTGTTAACACCATCAGTCATCAGACTATATTTAGATCACTTAATATAGTTTGTTTATTTTGCTACAGTAAGTTGTGCTATCTGTGTTTTTTTTACCTGTTATCTACTTACAAAGAGAAGCTGATCAGTCATCGCCAGTCCTTTTTCCACCCCTAATAACTTTTAGAGTTGAGCAGGGCAGGGACCTCACACCCCCAATTTGTTCAACACCACCAATCTTCCTTAAAAAAATGGTGTAAGATTAGCGCAAGCAACACCAGAACCCATTTTTAGCCAGCTTTAACAAGAGCAGTGAGACGAAAAAAGATGGGATACAACATGAGAGGCACGACACAGTCAGGCGTAAAGCCTTAATAAACTCCCACCCGATGTCCCAACCTCGAAATCCTGTACCTTGTTAAAATTTCCCAGCTGAGCCCCGAGAAAAGCTCGCTTCATACTTTACTATCACTCAGTTATCGCAGGGCCTCTCAGTGCTTCTGACAGAATACCATCTAAGCTTAAATAGGCCTTCGTATTCTGGACATAATTCACGTATCACGGGGCGGCCGTTTTGTAGAAGATTTGCATGAGCCTTCACACAGAGTGAACTTACTGCACTAAATAATTTCAAGGTGTTTCAACTCAAATTCAGAGCATCACTTACTACGGCTTACTTCTTTTTTTGCTGATTCTTTGCAGTAACGAATGGCATAAACCAGAGACACTCAACTTGCTTTTTATGGGGGCTGAAAAGAGGCCAGAGGCCAGTAAAGAAGCAAGCATTAACATCTTTTATCAGATCAAATAAATAAACATTGACATGACAGAATAACTTTAACTTAAAGTCATAATCCTTGCTGTGGGTCGATCGATCAAAAATATCGATAGTATTGAGACTAACATTGGTGTTGGTATGATCAATACTTGCATGATGAGATCGATACTAAAGTTTCTCTTCTCTACGTTCAGTACACATCTCCTGATCTTATTGTCAAACCTTTTGACATTTACTGTCCTCCCTAATCTTTGTCAAAAATAAGATCCACTCTCAGTAGCTCTGTGCCGGTCTGGAGTATGGAGAAACTAATTGTCATCGTTTCTGCACACTGTAGACATCGTAAATAGGCTAATAGGAACCTTCCCAATTAACAGCCAAGAGACATTACTGAGCATTCGCTAATTGGTATAAACAAACATAAAAATAAAAAAACATCCAAGTGTGAATATTTTCAATGTAAAGAAGAAAATAGCTGGAAGGCCACCAAGCACCCAAATGCAGGCCCGTTGGCTTTAAGTTGAGTATCTCTGACATGAACCTTTCAAATTTTCTGAAGCATTTTCACTGGGACACAGATTCTCCGCCTATTTAAATTCGGTAGGTACCTGCTGCAGTCATTTTAGAGCATATTTGTAGACAATAACCTACGTATTAATTGCCCCTGTGGAAGCCTCTTGTCTTTGGATGGCCACCAAGTAGCTTAGCACAATTATACTAAAAAATAAAACATTCAGATTGGCTTGATATGATCTCATTCTTAGTCTTTATCAATTCATATGCCTATTTAGAGATGGAAATATTGCTTCATTTTCTCCGACTAATTGCCTTGACCAGACTTGGACCTGCTATCCTGTTATAATAGGATTTTATGAGAGATATTTTCTATGGGATTATAGGGCTGGTTGGTGTAACTCACAGCCTTCAGTACAAACTGTTCTTTCATTTATGCAGGTCACAATACCTTGGAGGGGCTGGGTCCAAGGGAATAAATGCTTTCATACTGTGTATACATTGGAGAATTGAATTCATCCTCTAGTGAAGGTGGTTGTACAAAACACCTCTGGAAATATTTAGAAGTGCTGAATCTCTCATTTCTTCAAAGCTGTGTGTATCACATGAATATCTACAACATTTATGTCAGACCTAATGATTCACAGCATATCAATTACACCACTTTTAAAGAGGGTCAACATTTGGTCACACGAGTAATTTCCAATCAAATCAAAGTTCTCTGTGAAGTTTACTTGTGATTAAAGTGACTATATAGGCACTCTTGTAAAAACTACACACCATCCATGTTTGGCCTGAGAGCAGGCAATAATCTTGTCAAAGAAATCCAATTAAAAGCACCTGGATCCTGAGGAAACAGGGGAGACTGGTACCTTTTAAAAAGCTATTTCTGAGAGCCGCAGGCTACCGGGGGGCTACGAGGGCACTGCTTCTAATAGTCTGAAGGAGCTGGGGTTCCCTTTTCTGAAAAATGATCCTCTGACACATGTATACACCGACATACAAGCTCCCCAATATACACTGACTTTACAACTAGGAATGTTGTTGGCCCCAATCATGATTCGAGTCGTTTAATACTGGGTACCTGCCAATAAAGAGTCAGATCTCCTAATTATATTTACCTTAATGGTGATTCAAGATTCACAAGATTCTTGATCCAAATACTGAAGGTCCTGATAGAAAACTATAAAGTTGATGAAGCTTAAATTATTGATATGAAGTCACAAAGTTTAACTGGGAGAATGCGACTCCTGAAAACTGATCAGCTGGGGAGAGGACGAACGAGTAGTGGAGTTATTGGAACTACAAAGTCACTCACAACATGAGACTTTTCAAGCTGAACGTTTTGTACACTGCACTTACAATACGTGGAGCAAAATGGCGAAGAGCCCAGCAGTCAATAAAGATAGCGGCATTCGGTAGAATCCAGTAAAGAAATGATCATCTGATCCTTTCTTTTATCAGCTTTGTTTCAGCCAATACCAACCTATTAAAATATGCTTATGATTAATAAACTACTCTGACTGTCTTTCATCATGCATAGAAGAGGCCAACATGAAATATGAGTTCTGTTATGGACTTTCCAGGTGCATCCCTGGCCTGGCCTGGTCTGGTCTGGACAAATTATGGCCCTACAATGATCCATAATGTAACAACACTGAATCTACTGTAACTTATAACCTCTTATTTTGGTATTTGTGAAGCAGGTAAAAGTCTAAATTGCAAACAGAAAAATAGATAACTAAATAAAAATTGACTGAAATCTCAGTAGACAGATCAGCAGTTTGTGTTTGCGGACATATACCGTTCTGGACCGACATTAATCGTCACAATGGTGATGAAGAGTCTAGTCTAGGGTGCATGTCACCATGAATTATCAGGATAAGATCATCCTCAGTGACAGCGATAACAAAAGAAAAGTGTTCTTGCTTTTTAAGGCCACTCATCAGTTACGGTTTAAAATGTAATTTTACTTGTGATCCATCTCCAGTTCGACTATATTTGATTAATACCTATGTCTATGACTGTCAAATAATTGATTATTACTTGTGTCTGTCTGCTGCAAATTCCACTTCAGTGCAATATTTATTTTTTCTTCTTCTCTATTACTCTCTAATGTTGCTGATCATCGCTTCATTTTGAGTTGTCATGGCAGGGTATTAGGTTAAGCGGTGTTATACCTCAGGTAAAACCAATAGACTTTAATATGACATGACTCTGAGCATGAATTTAAAAATATTTATGTGGAAGCTATCAGCTGTTACGTCTGCTCAGAACTGCCAAGAATCACACATAAAACAGTAAAACATAACAATGATCATTAAAGCTTATGGCTCTTTGATTTTATTATACATGGTGGACTATCCTCTGACACCCCCTACCAATCATAAGAAGGGGAAACAGAGCAAAGAAAGATAAAAAATTAAGTGGGGAGAAGAGACCAGTCACCTCTGCCTGAAGGGTTTTCAAAGTAATTGAAGCTGAAATACAATCACGATCCGGCAGCGTGTCAGGGTGTCACAGGAGGCAGCTAATTGGGGCCAACCCCTTGTACACCACGCAGTGATTAAGACGGAGATGGCATTAGAGGATTGGAACAAGTTTAATTGGGTGTGTTGAATAACTTGATAACTTTTGAAGTTTTCATTCATTTGTGTGATCTCAACATTTCTGCTTATCTATCATGCTAATTCTTCTGATCAGCTCAAAGGAAAGGAGGAAGTGTTCACATAAAGGTGATGCAACAAGGATGTCCATAATTGGCCACAAAACAAAGCATCTCTTTTAGATTTGCACCTGCTTTTTTTTTTTTAATAGAAAAGGCTGTGATGTCTAACTCTTTGAAGAGATGCCTGCTTTTCCATTTGGAAACGTCGAGTTGTAACTGGATTTGTGACAAACAAAATCAAAACAAAAGACCCGCTGCAAAGCAGGATGCAAATTAGTTTTGTGTACAAAAGATCTGACGAAAATGATTGAACTATTTTTTTTTCTGTTTATTCCGAACTTGAAAAATGTCTCCATTTCTAATTGCCGTTTTAAAATATACTAGTTGGAGGAAAAGTTTGAAAGCCAAGCAGTTAATTCCACGGTAATGTTTAAAAGTAGAAGCTTTGTGCACTCTACTGCTGATATTTTTATTATTAATCATCTCTACTGGTGTAATAGCATTTGGTATACGAGCCTGCCCTGAATTTATTCTACAGCTTGCGAGGAGCATGAGGGGGAATTACTTTCTATGACGTGATGGTGTTCTCCACAACTGTCAAACCTGGAAAGTAAAACCAGTTCACAGGGAAGAGAATATTCTCACACATTTCCTAAAAGACCTGAGAGACACAGAGACAGAGAGAGGGAGAGAAGATACACTGGTTTCCATAGCGATTGTCGGCCCTGTCACATGGTTACCTAGAAACTAGTCCTGTGACGCTGTGCAATTTGTTTGTTTATGTTTGGCATGTCTCCAGCTGTCGTGGAACGTAGAACAAAGCCACATCTTGCCATTTCATTTTTTCACATCAGACGTCAGAGTGTGTGTGTGTGTGTTTGTGTGTGTGACACATTTTAAATGGGCACTCCTGCTTCTCTCACATCATCTGTCCGCATAACGTAATTACATCTTAACATGTACAAAACACAGGGTCATATGCAGGTCAAGAAGACCACACGCGGGCAACGTCGACCCTAAAGCAATCCATTTGGTGCGGACTGATCAATGCTCAGTGGATGTAAAAGCAAGTGCATCATGGGTCACACTGAATGAAGATTAAATGCAAAAGCCGTCTCGGGGTAATTTATGTAAATATGAATCATCATCTTCAAAGCCTTCGTTTCACCTTTGATAAATGTTCCATTTGTCTGAAAAGCATGATCAGTTGCCCACAATTTGATTACCGGGGTTAAGTAAAGATATATAACAAGCAGATTGGTTACAATAATCACATTACTGAACGAAATCCAGAGTAATGATTGCTCAGAAACATGCCTAAAACATAACACGCATTTAAACCTTGAGATAGCAGATAAAAATATACAAAACAAATCTTACAGAGTCTGTTCTCATTGGTTGTGATACTGCGATTTAGCAGATTATTATGAATTAGAATGAATGATGAAAGCACTTCAACTGAATGTGACCAACATGGGGGCACCACTGTGGTGCAGTGGTTAGCACTGTCACCTCAGCTGTGTGGAGTTGCGTGTGCATGTTCTCCCCTGTGGTTGCGTGGGTTCTCTCTGGGTACTCCAGCTTCCTCCCACACTCCAAAGTCATGCACCGAATAGATCAATTTGTGGCTCTAAATTGGTGTGAATGTGATGAGCTGGTGACTTGTCCAGGGTGTACCCCGCCTCCTGCCCCCAAACTCAGCAGGGATAGGCTACAACCCCACCGTGACCCTGATGAGGATAAGGTGAGCAATATGCCTCACTGTACCATGATCTTCAGTACAATGTTTTAAAGATCTACTATATTGGGAATAAAAGCTAAAAAAAAGTACATGTCAGCTACACAAGTGTGGAGAGCTTGAGAAAATAAAGTGTGCTTATATGACAGCGAGGGTATAGGAGTGTTTACAGGGTGAAGAGAGGCTTTGAGCTCATCTGCCTTCATGAGAAGACTGATTTGATTACCCCTTCCACCCCTGTGACTGCCTAAACCCTCTTCTAATCAGAGATCACTGCAATTACGGTTCTCTACAGGGTGGTAAACACGACGGCACAAATGTTGCTTTCACTTTACGAGCAGAATTTCAATCACAAGAGAAAAAAAAATGAAGCACACACGCTTTCGTGATGCAGCAATCATCATCAAGTCGCAAAAACTAAAGTCAAACTTTAAATTGCAACACTGATTTGTTTATATCTTTAAATTCATATTAGAAATAGTTTTTCACTTGGCTAAGAATCTGTGTTTAATCTTGTTTTACACAAATTTATGACTTCTAGTCACCATCCCATATCCTGTTTCAGAGGGCCCTCTGCTGTTCGGGTAAGTACATTGCACTGTGACCAAAAAACTGTATTGCTTAAGTACGTAACAATGACTAAAGAAGGAAATCTGCTTCTTTATAATGTACAGTGTGTCTACATGAATGGTGTTATTTTGTCTAGTCATAAAGAAACTCAGAGAACAACAAAGTATGAAATGGGGTGGGGAAAAAACCCATTTATTATTCAACAGTCTATTATTTGTCATGGACCAATAATTTGTTTTCTATGACACAAACTGCCTTTTCTCATAAAAGTTAAAGAGCATTTCATATAGAAACTGCATTTTGTCTAACAAAAGAAAGGCAGACCACACAAATCAGTAAATGTCATACAAGTTCCCTAATTTATATCTGTAACAGTTATCAAAGTATCATCCATGTATATAACTGGTTTCCTGTCCAGTCACTGTGCAGTATGCATGTGTACAACCCTGACAGAGGGGTATGTAGATGTAACAGACACCCCCTCTGTGACAGAGCTTCAGTATCCTTTTGCAGTGGCAGTATCGTAGCCTATGAGGTTTATCCGAGGTGCGATTATTGCTAGTTGAAAACTTTACCCAATTCCTGCCTTGATGACTTGAAACATAGTCAGCAGTGGCAATTTTTGATGGTCTCTGAGGAGACTCATAATGTGTTGAATACAATATGAGATATTGAAGTAGCCATTTAACTGTCTTGCATTATTTAGATCTTCTTCCTTTCATGTGTTTTGCTCTTTTTGTGTTAACACTTTGTGTGTATAATGTTTTTCTACTGTGTTTATGTGAAACATTTTCTTTGGAAAACATCTTTAGGTGTAATTCAGTCAGAAATGATTACCACTATCACAATGTTGGCCTGAACATATGAAGCACTCTCACAGTCAACAGGTGACAAGATAGTTTAATAACATTAATTAACCCACATTTTAACTCTATTTAAAAACAATCTAAGTTATATATCTGAAACAGTTATTATCAAAGTATCATCCATGTATATAACTGGTTTCCTGTACAGTCGCTGTGCAGTATGCATGTTTACAACCCTAACAGAGGGGTATGTAGATGTAACAGACACCCCCTCTGTGACAGAGCTTCAGTATCTTTTTGGAGTGGCAGTATCGTAGCCTGTGAGGTTTATCTGAGGCGCGATTATTGCTAGTTGAAAACTATACCCAATTCCTGCCTTGATGACTTGAAACATAGTCAGCAGTGGCAATTTTTGTTAGTCTCTGAGGAGACTCATGGTGTGCTGAATATAATATGAAATATTGAAATAGCCATTTAATTATCTTACATTATTTATATCTTCTTCCTTTCATGTGTTTGCTATTTTTGTGTTAACACTTTGTGTGTATAATGTTTTTCTACTGTATTTATGTGAAACATTTTCTTTGGAAAACATCTTTAGGTGTAATTCAGCCATAAATGATTACCACTATCACAATGTTGACCTGAACATATGAAGCACTCTCACAGTCAACAGCATCAATAACATTTATTAACCCACAGTTGAACTCTATTAAAATAGTATCCAAGTTATTTACCCTGAACAGTTATTATCAAAGTAACATCCATGTATATAACTGGTTTCCTGTACAGTCACTGTGCAGTATGCATGTGTACAACCCTAACAGAGGGGTATGTAGATGTAACAGACACCCCCTCTGTGACAGAGCTTCAGTATCCTTTTGCAGTGGCAGTATCGTAGCCTATGAGGTTTATCCGAGGCGTGATTATTGCTAGTTGAAAACTTTACCCAATTCCCGCCTTGATGACTTGAAATATAGTCAGCAGTGGCAATTTTTGATGGTCTCTGAGGAGACTGATGACTTGTTAAAAATAATGAAAGGCAACTATAAAAGCTATTATTATGTATTGTGGTCCATAGACGATAACTGTTACACTGTCTTGTCAAGAATGGACACATTTCCAGACTTTTATTTTTGTAACTTGTTTTTCAGAGAGACTGATAATGTGTCATAAATAAAAACTATCTAAATGAATAGTTAACAACAATAGTTTTAGTTCCTGTATGTTAACTCAGTTGTCTTCACTTTGATGGAGCAGGTTTAAAAGTCCATGTGTCGTTCTCTGGTAATGAGACCAGTGATCGTGTTCCATATTTCGTAACGACATTTGAAGCTCTGTCCACGTTGAATCACGCCCAGGTTGCCACCATAAAAAAGGGTGTATCGTCTCGAAGAGACCTGGTGTGTGGATGAGAGAGCCGTCATCTGTGCTCGTGGCAGTCCGTATCCTTGAGGTTTTATCCGAGGCGGACGATTATTGCTAATGAAAACTTACCCAATAAAACCCCAATACCCCTCCCCTAGACGACTTGGAAATAAAGTCGGCGACGGGGCAATTTTTGACAGTCTCCAAGGAGTACGTTGTAATTTGGTTGCAATAACATGAAAGCTCCACTGATTATCTAAACCTGGATTCGTCCCCAAAATCATGTTATATAGTGCGGAATTGGCTTCAACATTTGGCAGAGGATTTTATTTGGAGGTATAAAATTTTTGGGCCGATTACCTCTCATGCCTGTATTTGTCCACCAGATGGCTCTATTAGTAGATTGAATCGGCCTCTTTTGGGAGAGCCGGTTCTTTGACTCTTATACTTTAAGTGAGGCCGCCTTTCGTCTCCCAACTGGCCCTTACGTTTATTAATTGGTTTATTAATTACTAAATTATTATTATTTCCAATTTTTAATTTATTGCGGTTATATTAATAATTTTCCAATGTCTATTATATTTTATTTTATGTTTGATATCTACTTATTTATGACTTGTAAAGACTTTGGTCTGCATGCGTTGTACCCCTGTTCTATATAAATCACACCTACTACTATTTCATTAATTTATACAGCCCTAAAATAATGCAATAAATTTTGGGTGAAAATGATGTCTCCATCATCGTGAGATGTCGAAAGATGTGTGAGAACAGGCGGGCAAATGGAGGGAGAGGTCGGCGAGAGACAGGTGAGGACACAAGGGGGAAAAAACAAAACATAAGCTCGACGCATCTGCAGAGCAAAAACGCACGACACACGGCTGGGGAGACTAGCAGTATAAAAAGTTAGAAGTTAAAAAAGAAAAATGCTCGGGCCCCTGTGTTCACTTCAAAGAGTCGCTCTAGACGCGGATCGTCGCGATCCCCGACACAATCCACTAGCGCAATTATAAAGCACTGGATCGTATGTCAACATACGGGGTAAAGGGGTAAAATTCCCAACATATAAGTAATATGTTGATATTATGTCAATGCTGAATAAAAGTAGTTATTAAAAAATAACTGACCATTAAAAGCTGAAACAATAGTACTATATGATATTTGTACAGCAGTTTCTTAGCAAGCTGGCATGTTTGTCAGCAGGACAAGACAGCAAAACATGGAAATGATTAAACCACATAACATTGTTGACCAACATATAAACTCTCAGACAGTCAATCACACCAGCTGACCAAGTAGTTCAATATAACATTATTAGACCCACATTTTTAAACTCTATTTAAATACAATGTTAAGTTAAATCTTACACAGTTATTATCAAAGTTATCATCCATGTATATAACTGTTTTCCTGTCCAGTCATCTGTGCAGTAGCAGTGTACAACCCTAACAGAGGGTAGGTGAGAACAGACACCCCCTCTGTGACAGCGCTTCAGTATCCTTTTGGCATGGCAGTATTGTAGCCTATGCGGTTTATCGAGGCGGATTATTGCTAGTTGAAACTTTACCCAATACCTGCCTTAGTGAATTAATATAGTCAGCAGTGGCACTTGTGTTTTAGTCTCTCAGGAGACTATGCTTGTTTGAAACTAAATAATTAAGACTGAACTGGATAAATTATTCTGTGTGCTGGTCTTATACCAAAAACTATAAAGTATTTGCCAAGTTTGTGGGATATTTTCCTTTTGAAACTGTTTTAGAATGGTGTCTTCAGCTGCCATGCAGCCTGAATAAAAACTGACCCATTTAGTGCTAACAACAACAAAAGTCCAATTGAGAACCACGTTGCGCCTGCCTGTTTGCTGTCTCTACCTTTAGCTTACCCTCAAATCCCTACATCCCGTTTCTTCAGATTTTTCATTTTGGACTATTACCTTACTATTACTCCTGACTACCGCCACCCCCTGCTGTGCCCGAGAGCTTCAGATCAGCCTGTTGGCAGTGGTCAGTATCTAGGCTCTGAGGTTCATCCGGAGGCGTGATTAGTGCTAGTTTGAACATTTCCTTACCCATGCGCCTTGAAGGCGACTTGTTAAGCTAGATACTTTCAAATACCGACTAGTGCTTACCAAGTTTACTGTCCTCCTTGGGTTGGGTAGTGGTCCATGGACAAAACTGTTACACTATCTTGTCAAGTGGTAGACACACTACGACTGTGGTTCTTGTAACTTGTTTTTGAAAGGTTAGGAATACAACTGTTACTATCCTTATGAGCTGGCCTGATAAATTCATTTTTTTTTTCCTTCTTGAAAAACCTCTTTAGTGTCATGCAGCCCAGAAATGATTAACTAGATACACAATGTGACCTGAAACATATGAAGCATCTCAAAAAAAACAAGTCACCTGGCTGACAAGATAGTTCAATAACATTGTATTATCCCCCCCACAGTTAACTCTATGTGATACAACTAAGTTATTATACTTTAAGCAATTAATATCAAAGTATCCCATCCATATATACCAGTTTTCCTGTACAGGCCAATGTGTCAGTATGCAGTTTAGCAACCCTAACAGAGGGTATGAAAAAGAGTTACAGAACACCCCCTCTGGGACAGAGCGTCAGTATCCTTTTGCAGTGGGCGTAGCTAGCCTAGGGGGTTTTCCGGCGTGATTATTGCTGTTGAAAACTTTACCCAATGCCTCCTTGATGACTTGAAATATAGTCAGCAATGGCAATTTTTGTTAGTCTATCAGGAGACTCATCACTTGTATTAAAAA
>NC_040031.1:12022894-12028518 GCF_000972845.2 Larimichthys crocea
CTAGGAAAATTTGAAGCCAACAGTTAATCCCGGTATGTTTAAAAGTAGAAGCTTTTGTGCACTCTACTGCCGATATTTTTCTTATTAATCCATCCTACTGGTGTAATACATTTAGTATACGAGCCTGCCTGGACTTTATTCTACAGCGCGAGGAGATGAGGGGGACTTAATTTCTATGACGTGATGGTGTTCCACAACTGTCTAAACCTGGCAAGTAAAACCAGTTCACAGGGAGAGAATATTCTAACACATTTCCTCAAAGACCTGAGCGACAGATGAGAGAGCGGCAGGGAAGAAGATACACTTGGTGTCATAGGATTGTCGGCCCTTCACATGGTTACCTAGAAATAGCCTGTGACGCTGTGCAATTGTCTTTATGTTTGGCCATGCTCCAGCGTCGTGGAACGTAGAACAAAGCCCATCTTGCCATTTCATGTTTTCACCATCAGGGACGTAGAGTGTGGGTGTTTAGTGTGTGTGTGGTGTGTGTGTGACAATTTCAAGGGCACTCCTGCTTCTCTCACATCTCTGTCCGCATAACGTAATTCCATCTTAACAGTACAAAACCACAGGTCTATGCAGGTCAAAGAAGACCACCACGGAACGTGACCCTAACGCAATCCATTTGGTGCGGACGATCAATGCTCAGTGATGTAAAGAAGTGCCTCATGGTCACACTGAATGAAGATTAAATGGCAAAAAGCCGGTGTCGGGTAATTATGTAAATATTGACTTCATCATCTTTCAAGCCTTCTTTTCACCTTTATAAATGTTCATTGTCTGAAAAGCATGATCAGTTGCCCACAATTTGAATCAACCGGGTTAAGTTAAAGATATATAACAAGCAGAGTTGGTTACATTAATCACATTACTGAACACTCGAAATCCGGATTATGATTGCTGAAACATCCTAAAACATAAACACGCATTTAAACCTTGAGATAGCCAGATAAACATATACAAAAACCCAAATCTTACAGAGTCTGTTTCATTGGGTGTGATACTGCGATTGCAGCTTTATATGATTAGAATGATATGAAGCACTTCAACTGGAATGTGACAACATGGGGGCACCACTGTGGTGCAGCGGTTAGCACTGTCACCTAGCGTTGTGGAGGTTGCGTGTGCCATTTCTCCCCTGGGTCGTGGGTTCTCTTGGGTACTCCGGCTCCTCCCACCATCCAAAGGTCAGCACCGAATAGATCCATTTGTGGACTCTAAAATGCCCGTAGGTTTGAATGTGATGAGCTGGTGACTTGTCCAGGGTGTACCCCGCCTCTGCCCAAACTCAGCGGTATAGGTCCAACCCCACGTGACCCTATGAGGATAAGGTGAGCAACATGCCCTCACTGCTACCATGACTCTTCAGTTACCATGTTTTAAAGATCACGTATATGGGAATAAAGCTAAAAAAGTACATGTCAGCACACAAGTGTGGAGAGCTTGAGAAAATAAAGTGTGCTTATATGACAGTGAGGGTATAGGAGTGTTTACAGGGTGAAGAGAGGCTTTGAGCTCATCTGCCTTCATGAGAAGACTGATTTGATTACCCCTTCCACCCCTGTGACTGCCTAAACCCTCTTCTAATCAGAGATCACTGCAATTACGGTTCTCTACAGGGTGGTAAACACGACTGCGCAAATGTTGCTTTCACTTTACGAGCAGAATATCAATCACAAGAGAAAAAAAAATGAAGCACACACGCTTTCGTGATGCAGCAATCATCATCAAGTCGCAAAAACTAAAGTCAAACTTTAAATTGCAACACTGATTTGTTTATATCTTTAAATTCATATTAGAAATAGTTTTTCACTTGGCTAAGAATCTGTGTTTAATCTTGTTTTACACAAATTTATGACTTCTAGTCACCATCCCATATCCTGTTTCAGAGGGCCCTCTGCTGTTCGGGTAAGTACATTGCACTGTGACCAGAAAACTGTATTGCTTAAGTACGTAACAATGACTACAGAAGGAAATCTTTATAATGTACAGTGTGTCTACATGAATGGTGTTATTTTGTCTAGTCATAAAGAAACTCAGAGAACAACAAAGTATGAAATGGGGTGGGGAAAAAAAAAACATTTATTATTCAACAGTCTATTATTTGTCATGGACCAATAATTTGTTTTCTATGACACAAACTGCCTTTTCTCATAAAAGTTAAAGAGCATTTCATGTAGAAACTGCATTTTGTCTAAGAAAAGAAAGGCAGACCACACAAATCAGTAAATGTCATACAAGTTCCCTAATTTATATCTGTAACAGTTATTAAGGTAACATCCATGTATATAACTGGTTTCCTGTCCAGTCACTGTGCAGTATGCATGTGTACAACCCTAACAGAGGGGTATGTAGATGTAACAGACACCCCCTCTGTGACAGAGCTTCAGTATCCTTTTGCAGTGGCAGTATCGTAGCCTATGAGGTTTTTCCGAGGCGCGATTATTGCTAGTTGAAAACTTTACCCAATTCCTGCCTTGATGACTTGAAACATAGTCAGCAGTGGCAATTTTTGTTGGTCTCTCAGTAGACTGATGACTTGTTAACAGTAACAAAAAGCAGCTATAATACTGACTTGGCAGTGGTCTGTAGACAATAACTGTTGCACTATCTTGTCAAGTGTAGACACGTCTGCAGACTTTTACCTTTGTAACTTGTTTTCAAAGATGTCAGGAAAATAAACAGGTACTATCTTGATGAGCTGGTCTGATAACTTCATTTGTTTCTTCTTTGGAAAACACCTTTAGTGTCATTCAGCCAGAAATGATTACTAACATCACAATGTTGACCTAAACATATGAAGCACTCTCACAATCAAGCTGACCAGTTAGTTCAGTAACATTTATTATCGCACATTTTAACTCTATTTAAACACAATTTAAGTTATAAATCTTAAACAGTTATTATCAAAGTATCATCCATGTATATAACTGGTTTCCTGTCCAGTCACTGTGCAGTATGCATGTTTCCAACCCTAACAGAGGGGTATGTAGATGTAACAGACACCCCCTCTGTGACAGAGCTTCAGTATCCTTTTGCAGTGGCAGTATCGTAGCCTGTGAGGTTTATCCGAGGCGTGATTATTGCTAGTTGAAAACTTTACCCAATTCCTGCCTTGATGACTTGAAATATAGTCAGCAGTGGCAATTTTTGTTAGTCTCTCAGGAGACTGATGAGTTGTTAAAAGTAATGATGGACAGCTATGAAATACACTAGCTTGTATTGTGGTAGTGGTCCACAAACAGTAACTGTTACAATGTAACAGTTACAGCATCTTATCAATAGTAAACACATCTGCACACTTTTGTTCTTTCTAACCTGTTTTTGAGAGAGACTGATAATGTGTCATAAATAAAAACTATCTAAATGAATAGTTAACAACTATAGTTTTAGTTCCTGTGTGTTAACTCAGTTGTCTTCACTTTGATGGAGACAGGTTCATAAAGTCCATGTGTCTGTTCTCTGGTAATGAACCAGTTGATCTTGTTCATATTTCTAACGACATGTTGTAAGCTCGTCACTTGAAGTCCCGCCCACGTTGCCACCATAACAAAGAGGTGTATCGTCCGGAGAGACCTGTGTGTGGCTGCAGAGAGGCCGTCAGCTTTGCGCAGTGGCAGTATCGTAGCCTATGAGGTTTATCCGAGGCGCGATTATTGCTAGTTGAAAACTTTACCCAATACCCCGCCTAGACGACTTGAAATATAGTCGGCGACGGCAATTTTTGATAGTCTCCAAGGAGACTTGTAGTTGGTTGAGAGCAATAAATAAAGCAGAACTTCAATATGTGCATTTTTTTGTTCTCCTGTTGATCCATGGTTGAGAGTGCTTACAGTATTTTCCAAAGAAGATATATTTGTTTTTAATTACATGAAGTTTGTCAGAGGATTTTTTTATTTTGGACTGTTCACTTTCAGTTTCTGTATTTGTCCACCAGATGGCGCTAATTATAAAGCACAGTGGATCTATGGAAACATGGGGTGAAAAAAAACATTTATTATTCAACAGTCTATTATTTGTCATGGACCAATAATTTGTTTTCTATTACACAAAGTGCCTTTTCTCATAAAAGTTAAAGAGCATTTCATGTAGAAACTGCATTTTGTCTAAGAAAAGAAAGGCAGACCACACAAATCAGTAAATGTCATACAAGTTCCCTAATTTATATCTGTAACAGTTATTAAGGTATCATCCATGTATATAACTGGTTTCCTGTCCAGTCACTGTGCAGTATGCATGTTTACAACCCTAACAGAGGGGTATGTAGATGTAACAGACACCCCCTCTGTGACAGAGCTTCAGTATCCTTTTGCAGTGGCAGTATCGTAGCCTATGAGGTTTATCCGAGGCATGATTATTGCTAGTTGAAAACTTTACCCAATTCCCGCCTTGATGACTTGAAACATAGTCAGCAGTGGCAATTTTTGTTAGTCTCTCAGGAGACTGATGACTTGTTAATAGTAATTAAAAAGCAGCCATAATACTAACTGTCCTGTATTGTGGCAGTGGTCTGTAGACAATAACTGTTACACTATCTTGTGAAGTGTAGACACATCTGCAGACTTTTAGCTTTGTAACTTGTTTTCAAAGATGTCAGGAAAATAAAAAGGTACTATCTTGATGAGCTGGTTTGATAACTTCATTTTTTTCTTCTTTGGAAAACATCTTTAGTGTCATCCACCCAGAAATGATTACTAACATCACAATGTTGACCTAAACATATGAAGCACTCTCACAGTCAACAGCTGACAAACATTTTTTTAAGTGTTCTGTAAAGGCAAAATCAAAAGTATTTGAAATCGGCCAAAATGGGCTCAGACTGCAAAGGGTTAAGGAGACTGATGACTTGTTAAAAGTAACAGAGTGCAGCTGAAAGGCTATGCCCGTGGATTATAGCAGTGATCTATAAATAAGAATTTTTTTCTTCTTTAAAAAACATGTTTAGTGTCATTTAGCCAGAAATGATTACTAATATCACAATGTTGACCTGAACATATGAAGCACTCTCACAGTCAACGGCTGACAAGATAGTTCAATAACATTTAGTAACCCACAGTTTAACTCTATTTGAATACAATCTAAGTTATATATCTTAAACAGTTATTATCAAAGTATCATCCATGTCTATAACTGGTTTCCTGTCCAGTCACTGTGCAGTATGCATGTGTACAACCCTAACAGAGGGGTATGTAGATGTAACAGACACCCCCTCTGTGACAGAGCTTCAGTATCCTTTTGCAGTGGCAGTATCGTAGCCTATGAGGTTTATCCGAGGCGCGATTATTGCTAGTTGAAAACTTTACCCAATTCCTGCCTTGATGACTTGAAACATAGTCAGCAATGGCAATTTTTGATGGTCTCTGAAGAGACTGATGACTTGTTAACAGTAATAAAAAGCAGCTATAATACTAACTGTCCTGTATTGTGGCAGTGGTCTGTAGACAATAACTGTTACACTATCTTGTCAAGTGTAGACACATCTGCAGACTATTGTTCTTTCTAACTTGTTTTTGAAGATGTCAGGAAAATAAACAGGTACTATCCTGATGAGCTGGTCTGATAACTTCATTTGTTTCTTCTTTGGAAAACACCTTTAGTGTCATTCAGCCAGAAATGATTACTAA